>NC_022015.1:7212530-7263864 GCF_000317375.1 Microtus ochrogaster | reverse complement strand
AGCATGCTCACAGAGGTCTATCTAACATGTATGCATGGACTGTGTAGCATGCTCACAGAGGTCTATCTAACATGTATGCATGGACTGTGTAGCTCTTGAGGTGTGATCTTTGTCTAAGTCCCTGAACCATAATCCTCCACTCCCGACAGCAAGAACCATTTGACTTTCCATATGAGGATGTAACATTCAGCTCAAGCTTATGTTGATGGGATTCAAAAGGCATAAGGCCAGCCTCAATGCTCTTGAAAATTTCCTTGCTTAATGTCAGGACTGAACTTGAAACTAACCTTTTAGCCTAACTGACTCTTTTACTTCTCCTCAAAGTTTGGAACTCTGGTTTGTTTGTTTGTTTGTTTTTATTGTTTTAAAGGACCAGCACCTATAAAGAACTTTCCACTTTTCTGTTATTGACTTCCTCATTTGTTCCTCATCCTATATTTTACTATTGTCTAACACTGTGATCTTTGACATGTATGCATTCATTTAAGACTTTATTGACTTGGGTTTTCTCCACTCCCTATGTGTAGGAAAGGAATTAAAAATGTTTGCGGCATTGTTTCTCAAAGAACTACTCATATATCTGGCATCCCATGGCAGCTCCACAGGAGGCAAAGCAGCCTGCCATATCCCATACTCATGCTCGTCTTTGGGAAAGAGAAGAAGTGCCAGTTAGAGGAGGAAGCTGCAGTGCTGTGGACAGCACAAACTCTAGACCTGAGGGTATTATTGGAAGAACGCTGACAGAACCATAAAAGCAGACCCAGACAGTAAAGCTGGCGGGAGGCTCCAGGAGCATGGGGTCACCCTCACCTGTGTCCTCCTCTGGAACACAAAGCTCCGCTCATGTTTATACTCCACTCAGATTTGCTGACTTGAATACCTCCCACAAGGAGCTGGGCTCCCTGCTGCAGAGGGCCTTGTGTGCCAGGGTGAGGAATTTGAGATTTGTCATCAACTACACAGGCATTACCCTTCAATTGTTAAAGCATGACATAGATCCATGAGATTGAGAGTAAGGGAAAGTATAGGGGGTCTTAGAGCTCAGCTATGCCCTTAATTCCTCCTCAGTCCTTGTTGAGTCAGAAGAAAGTGAGCAGGCATTGGATGGGTTTCCATGGGGATCTACTAGAAACAGCTGGTGGTCTCCTCTCTTCTGAGATGTGAACAAATCCATCTGCCTGAGTGACAAGTCAGTTTTGGACTTGGATCCCTCACTCAGGAGAGCAAATTCTCCAAATGCTTTTGTCCAGTGTACACTTAAACTTCCCACACATGCTGCCCCACATTAGGTCATGGTGCCAGAGAGCTCACACAGTAACACATCAGTGTTGTCTGCAGGCACATCAGGATTCATTCATAAAAACTAACTGAACTACAATGTAGTATCTCAAGTAAATATAATACAGGCTTACGTTCATGGCAGAGAAATCCCAGTATCCATTCCTTGTTCTGCGGGAAGGTGGGTTCTGCTTGGGGACAAAGTAAAGCATGGCTCTGCACTGATGGTCACAGCCACTTGAAGGTAGAAGAGCAACTCACAAGGAGCCCCAGGGCCTTCTCCTCTGTTTGTTAAGGTTATAACCCATAACCCCAATCCTTTCTCACTACATTGGGTCCTGTTGCAAGGAGAGGGCCCATCTGTTCGTCTTGTCCACCCAGTTACCGAAATAACCAGAAACTATTAATTAAAACACTGGCCAACTTTTTATTGGCTAACTCTTACACCTTAGTTTAGCCCATTTCTATTAATCTGTATATTGCCACGTGACAGTGGCTTATCGGGTAAAATTTAGCATGGCTGCCTCTGGCCAGAGATCCATGGGATCTCTCTCTCTGACTGCTTTCTTTCTCCCAGCATTCAGTTCTGTCTTCCCCACCTACCTAAGTTCTGCCCTATTAACTAGGTCAAGGCAGTTTCTTTATTCATTAACCAATGAAAGCAACACACAAACAGAAGGACCTCCTACACCAGGATCTTCATGAAAAACCTGAAGCCTAAGTTCATATGATAAGACTGTCTTCCAGCACTGGGGGTGGAGCTCAGTTGGTTGAGTGCCCACCTAGAACACAGGAAGCCCAGGGTCCCATTCCTCCAGCTTCATATGCTATGGGTAGTAGTAGTGCATACCTGTGATCCCAGGATTAAAGCAGCAGGATTGGCTGTTTAAGGTCATCTCCAGCTTCATAGTGTGTTTAAAGCTAGGTGACCGGAGACATTTCTCAAAAGAAAACAAGAGAAAAGAAAAAGAAAAGTTTCTCCCGTTTCTGGCCCAGCATCCTGGTTTGGTGGCGGGTCTCACACCAGAACCTGGTGTCAGGGGAAACAGGAGGTGTGGGATGACCTTGGTCAGACTTCATGAATGTCCACTTTCTTTTAGTTTGCATCACATAGACCCTCTGGAAATATGTTTGGCTTTGTAGCTTTATTCTGTTAAGGAGTAAATTGTGCCCACTCCCTCCAGTTAACCTGGGAGTTTATTTTTAACCATCTAAAGAACAGAGTATGAAATCTAGAAGGCATCAACCAGATATGAAGAGAGCTCAGAAAGACGTCAGATGCTAGTGAGGTCACTTGTTCTGCCCTTGCAGAACTAGAGTGAACACCTCCCCCGCCCCCACAGCACTGCTGCAGATTCTCAGGGCTCCAGTCCCTGTGCTGGGAATTTATATGCATTCCCATTTCTCCTCTGCAAAATGTTGCAAAGTAGAAACTGTTAACCCTCTTATATAGGCAGATGAAATTATAGACCAGAGAAATAACTCACTTTTCTAAGAAGGATTAACTGTATAATTCGTACTCGGATCTATTAAAATGCACACATAGCATCTTAGCCACACTGTTTCCCAGTTTTCTCCAAAAAAAGCCGATTGAACCAATGGCCCTTGTATGAATGGTGTTTCCTATGGTTTTCATTAAAAATCAAGAGAAAAAAACATGTAAAAGCTTTATTTTTTTAACACTTGAACCACAGAAATATCAGACACCATTAATTATTGTGTTGAAGTTTCAGGATGGAGATATTTGTAGTTGGAGTCACTACTCTGAGCCCTTGAGCCACCTTTACATACCCTTTACATACCCTAGCTTTGAAAACAAAGTTAGTTTTTCCTATACCCATAAACTGCAATCTCTGTTTCTACTGTCAAAAAGAAAGACTCCCTAGAACAAATGAAATAAAATGAAACACAGAAGAGAAAGGGGCCGTGAAGTTCATGTTGATGGCAAGCATGTGACCTTTGGGCAGTCACATCAGAGCTGCCAGTGAGTCATTTACTGAGACTCAGGCATCATTTGACTTCTCATTTTCTTCCCATGGAACAATAGATGTGTATTAAGTGCTCTTATTATCCCTTTTATGTACAAGTTCTCTGATTTCATGAGGATGTCTTACTCTGATTTTATGCTATTCAGGAAGGTTTCACTGTGTGCTTTTATGAGCTCATGCATGCATCCCTTTGCCTACTTACACCCACTCCATGGCACTGGCAACAGCATTCAGACTTAATACTCCCAAGAAGTTCAGACCCTCTTACCCTCCTGCCAAGGTTGTCCAGGAAGTGGTGGGGTAGCAGACGAGAACTGCTCAGTGTGGCAAGTCAACAGAAATAGCAAAAGCATTAATGACAGTGTGTGACCTTCAAACCACCATCAGTGTGTGTTTTTTCCATCGCAACTATTCTTACCAGGCACTTGACAAGATATAAGAAATCAAATGGGGACATGGTTACAGTCCAACTACAGAAATTCCCAGATACCAGGGAAACAACAGACATGTCTCTCAAATCCCTACTGTGGCAGATAGCTGCTATTTCCTGCTGTCTCAGTACATGCTTCAGTATTTACTTTATGGCTGGTTGTGCTAGTCCCTGGGGTGAGCTATGGTAGGACATCATGCACTCACTGCATTTGGTGAAGGTGGGCACATGTAACTGGGGATAAGGGTGAGTTAGGATAAGCATCATGTTAGAGGTAGACATAGGGCACAGGCTATTGGAACCTAGAATGCTTAGCCAAATGTGGTGAGCATGTCAGACTTTCCTAGGATGAACAGTCCTTAAAAATGGGTCATCAGGGAGTGATTGCAAGGTGGACATGCCGTGGCAGGAAAATAGAGAGCTGGGATCTGTAGCCTGAAACCAGTATGTATAAACTAGAGGTAGTACACTCCACTACTGAAAAATCAAACACGAAAACAAAACAAAAAGCCCATGCTTTGAGTAGAAGGCAAGAGATGGCAATGGAGCCATACCGAGAGACAAACTTGCCTGCTGCTCTGGAGGTAGAGATTCATCTATGGGCATGGGCATGGCTGGAGCACTGGACACGTGCAGACACAGAGTGGCCTGGTTAGAAGTCAGTGTGTGAAGTGCACTCTGTCTGAAATCAGAAAATGGTAATTCTGTGGAGGTTAAAGTATTTGAACCTGAAAAGGAAGCATACAAAGCAGAAGGCTAGATTTTAAAGGAGTCTGGCAGAGACCTGGAGGACTGCAGCAATCGGCAAGGGGAGAATTGGGAAGATGGATCAGGTAGTGCCTTGTTTATAAGCTTTTCTTTGCCTTGGTTGGTGCTTCATTCCACATAGTCTGTGGTAGGAACGAGGGCTGGGTGAAGCCAGAAGCTGCTGGGCTGCGTGAATTATTTAGTTTACCAGCTTTCAGCAGTCTCTGTGTCCTCCACGGACCTCTGCTGTTACCAGACGCTGGTTCCCCTGAAGTCCTAGGAAGCCAAAACCGCTTATTGTCTTATTTCAAACCCAGCGGTCTCTAGTTCAAGTTTAAACGTTGCTGTTCACCTGGGCTCACCGGCACACAAGCCCTCCCGAGCTACACACGGCATACAGATAAGTGGAATATTCCGTGCTCTCTGCCACTTCCTGGTCATTAAAACAGAGAAGCACAGAAGTCATGCCAGCTGCCATGGGAGCCTGTAGCTGAAACAAGCTAAAGGACTCTCTTCAGCTATCTGTATAAAGCAAATATGACTTGAGAATTAAAAAAAAAAAATTAAACCAAAACCTAGAGCAGGAGACGCTGAGCCACTGGTGAGAATTCCCTTCATTTTGCAAAGCCACGGGCCACATGCACCAGCTCACCGCAAAGTCATTAAGCCTTTTTAAGCTCAGATGAAAAACATTAACAAATCCCACAAAAGGCTTTAGTGTAGCCCCCTTTGTTCATCCACATATGGCACTTTATAACTCCTGCGCCACTCCGCTCGTGTGTTTGTTTAAGCTGCCTGCATCGGGCTGGGCCTGAAAGAACAAAAGACATCTTGAGCAATCCTTAGCAGGAAATGGGCTAATCTAAACATGGTTTGTGACACTTTAAGTAGACTAGAAAGCAGAGGGATTGATTAGCCATTAATGTCCAATTGGCTCCATATGGATGTCGCAATAATAAAGCCTTTTTCAGGGCAGTAGCCGAGTTATTGAATTAGAGTCTATGTTTTTTCGGAGCTGACCTTAGGGAATTCCCTTTTGGTTCTTCTTGTTAATCTTTTAAAAAGAAGGGAGTTTCTAATGGAAAACCAGAGAAGCGCTGGCTACAGTGACACTCTCAGAGCCCTGAAACCAGAGGATGCCTTCATTTAACACCCTTCTAATCCCTGCTGCAATTTCAGTTCCTCTGCTTTCTCCAAGAGTACTTCCATGTTCAGGAGCAGCATCTCAGAACGCAGTTAAGGGCGTGAACTTCAAATCCTGCAATGGGCTGCTTGGGTGTGCTTAGCTGTGCAAGGAAGAGCATCCTTACAGGGAGAAACGTTAACATCCCAGCTAGAGAATGGTGGCTCTAAAATTCAGTTTTCTCAAATCCCCCCATAGTGACTTGGGAACTTTGACCTAAAGGAGGCATGCTAGACTAAAATCTGGCAGACCTGAGTTCTAGGTGTGGCTGTTCCTTATTAGTATGGTGGAGGCTGGTTACCCCAGGGAGTGGTCACATGATCTGGGAGCCTAGGTCCAAATGCTGTCTACCTTCCTACCCATTGCAAAGTATTGTGAGGAGGACTGAGATTATGTGTTTGGTGAGAACACTCTGTGAGTATTGTTTTGTGCACAATTGCACCTGGTGTGCTCTTCTGGAATGTGACTTCTGGCTTCGTCTATCTAAACGCTGAGTTGCTTCCCAAAGGATCATTTTAGAATGGCAACTGATTAACTGTTCCTGTATTCAAGGAGGCTTTTGCTTTGTTTGTATACTGCATGTGACTATCTATCTGTCCACCTTTATTGTTTATCTATTAAGTTTCTTAGTATAGACAAGTTCTGTAGTTGCAGTAATGTAGGGTACTTGTCATAGTGGAGTTGTAGAATCCTGGGATGGAAACATACCTATGGTATGCCCCATTGGCAGATGAAGAACTGGTCCTTCGGCAAAGGACCACAGACATCCCATCTTTCGCTTCTGCATTGTTGGTTCTCAGTTTTTCACCAGTCTCTAGTTCCGAAGAAACAATCATCTATCTACTGTCTTCCTCAAGTCAGATCTCCTACAGCAGGCCGGTGTCACTAATCTGCCCAGCTAGGGCTTGGCCCTGTAGCTCAGCAGTGTGGCACTTGCCTAGCTCGCATGTGCAAGGCACTGGGTTGGTCTCCAGCACTGCAAAATAAACAAACGAACACACCTATCTGATGATCTCTAAGACAGAGGAACAAGCCATGCCCTGCAGGCCTGGCAGTCTGTTTCTCAAACATGATGAGCAATTGCTTCCCTTGCGATGAAGGCTTTCTCAGCCACAGAATGTTTCCTACTAAGTTAGCCACTAGGAAAGCCAACTCCTTTCCCCATTTTTACGTTGTTTCATTTTGAACAAGAGGAAATCAAATTTTAATTTCAATAAGCATTCTTGTAATGAAAGTAAGTTACCATTCTGGTGGTAAGCTGGAACAGAAGTTAGCAAAGGGCTCTCCTGATTGGAGACAGACAACTGTCAACAATAGTGAGCTATCTCTACCACAGCGATTTGGATTTTGTAGGATGAGCATGGTGAGTCAATTGAACATGGCTTCTAACTTCTCTTTCTAATATTCCATGTCCCTTTCCAGAATTCCCTTCCCATCCACATGCCCCTACTAACCACATAAGAGGCTAGCATGTGCAGCAGGTAACTCAAAAGAGTAACTTGGGGAGAGAAGCCATCATTTTGGTGACAATGAAACAGTCTGAAATGATGCAATTGTGCACTGTCCTATGGTGCCACCTGATGCTGGTCCCACCTCCATTTACTCGTAAGCAACCAATGATAACTTTTTGACCCTTCTTAATGATGTTGTTTTGGTTAACAGGACTATCTTTGAGTTAAACATGACCTAAAAATATCACACATTTCTCAATGTTCCTAGGAAAAATCTTCAGGAAAAAAAAAAAAAACATTTTGTAAGTTGGTTGGCTTTTCATTTTATACTTTTATTATTTTCATTTTTACTAAATGTATTTAAAACATTTTTCTTGCGGCAGTGTTCTATTGTATATATACTTTACTTATTTTCCAATTATTTCAAATTTTGTCTAGTACTTTACGATATTTCTGGCCAGAATTTTTCCTTCATTTTGGAGAGGCACTTGGGAGTGAAGCTGTTGTATTGGGGGACAGCCTGCCAGGAAGTCATTTTCTGTCTCACACTTGTGCTGCTTGTCCCTATGCTTGCCGACATTTCATTTCTAAGCCATTGTAGCAAATGTGGAGTGAGATCTCATTGTGGTTTTAATTTGCATTTTCCTGATGATTAATTATACAGAATAGCTCTCCCTGCCTCCATTGGCTATAACTTCTTTTATAAACTGTTTTTCTTCTGCCCTTTTTAAAATGAGATGTTTACTTTTATTTATTTGTTTCTAAGGGATGAATGATTGATCTTGGCTCATGGTCGGCGGGTAGAGTTGAAGGTGGGGAAGGTGTGGCAGGAGGAGTGTAGGTGGCTGGCTGGTCACTGTCTGCAGTCAGGAAGCAGAGAGATGGGTACTCTGATTTTGTTGTTATGTAGCTGTTATATGTATATTCTAGACTAAAAGTCTTACCAGATGAATGAGTTGAATAATTTCCCCCAACCTGTTCTTTACATTTGTAACATTTGTATACTGTTTGTTTATTTTTTTGTCTTCAGAAACAGGGTCTCACTCTGTTGCCCAGACTGACATGGGACACGTTTTGTGGCCAAGCAGGCCTGGCACTCCTGATGACCCTTGTTCCTCAACTAGTAGAGTGCTAGGATGACAGTCACCAGTACCTGTCCCCACAGTCAACGATGGCTCTTGATGAGTGGAGCTTTTATTTTGATGCAGTTTAATTTGTTCTTTTTCTTGCAAACTTGGAGCTGTATATGCCATCGAAAGACTCTTAACTCAAAGTCACTCTGCAATATCGCTCTTTATTTTGTGTAGAGTGTTATAATTTTACTTTTGATTTTAAGTCATAACTCATCTCAAATGAATTGTTGAGTATGAGGTGAGAGGTCAGAGGTCAGAGATCACTCTTTTCACTGTATTTATTCCCTTTCTTAGTGCTAGCTGTTGAAAGACTGTCAGTTCTCATGGTGGCTGCCATGGCCTCTTTCCAATAAGTCTCTTAAGTCTTCCGGCTTGCCTCAAGTCTGCCTTGCTCTTCTCCCTGCTTTCCTTTTCATATGAGTTTTGAAATCATGTGTCAATATTTATAAGAAACTCTTTGAGGAATAAGTAAATTTGGGAAGTACTGATAAATTAATTATGTTAATTTTTCTGCTTCATGAACATGGTGCATTCTTGATTTATTTAAGCCCTCTGATTGTCCAAGCACTTTGTTTTCCATATAGATTTCTTGAACATTTTTTGGTTGAATTTAGTTTTTTTTCTGTCAGGTATTATTATGTATGTAAATTGTTTTTGAGACAGGGTCTCATTGTGTAGCCCTAGTTAGCCTGTCACTCACTGTGTAGACCAGGTTAGCCTCAAAATCACAGAGATCCACTTTTCTTTGTCTCCTAAATTCTGGGATTAAAGATGGGTGTCACCATGTCTAGTTCAATTTTTTTAAAATGATTTTTATTGTTTACTGCCTGTGCACAGAAATACAATTGATTTCTGTGTTATTTGATGTCACAATACTGAAAAACTCACTTATTCTAGTAACCATCTTTGTAGATGCCTTAGAATTTTCTTTGCAGACAATTGTTTTGAACAGATAGTGGCATCTGCTCTTCTGTGTGTTTCTGTTGCCTGTTGACTAATAATGGTTAAGTGTGGTGTGAGCTGTAGGCTTCTTAAATGCATTGAACAGAATGACAAAATTCTCTGCTGTTCCACCTTCTTGAGTCCCTTTGTCCTGAGAGAGAACATTAGATTTCATCAGCGCCAGGGTTTTAATCTGTGTTGCTCATGTTCTCCTCTTTGTTTGGGTACAAGGGAGGTTATTGTCTGAGTTTTAAGTTTTCAACTAATCTTACATTCCTGAGTTGCCCTGTTGAATGTCAAGTGCTTCTTCTTTCTCTGTCCTTGCGTTGGGGATGCTGATGCTCATCATTCTCTCACATGATGGAATTTCCCTGTGAATCATGTCACTAGGAAAAAAGGATTAGATTTTTCAGGGAGGTTTCTAGCGTATAAGTTAAAATACCTTCCTGAGCTCTCAGAGAATTCATGCTTTCTACTTACTGAATGAATTTTAGTAACAAATTTCAGGCAATTTGTTCATTTCACCTAAATTGACAGGTTGATAAAAATTTGATCATTGATAATATCCCTTTATTGTCTTTTTAATGTGACTAGGACCCATAGTGAAATTCCCTCTTTCAATGTAAATATTGATGTTTTTTTTTCCTCTCTGTCTGTTGATTAGTCTGAAATAGGTATGCCAATTTTATTGATTGTTTTTCAAATTACTAAGTCTTCATGTTTAAAAAATTATTTTTATTGTGTCTCTCTTGTATCCCATTGGTTTTCATTCTGGAAAAACCTCTAAATTAAAATTTAGTTATTTGACTCGTTTTTTCTAGCCTGACTATGTGATGGGCTTAAATCATATAATCTGCATTTTAAAAACATTCTCCCTGCTTCCGTGTTGCTTCTTCATGCCTGCCTCCCCTGTGCTGAGAGCCTCCCTCTGCTCTGCACCTGTATTTGGAATGGTGTCTCGGAGGGTGTGTTCTTACAGTTAAATTTTTGTCACTTTAGTTTCCTGAACCACTGTGCTATTGTTGTCCCACAGTTAATCTCTTTACCATTCATATGTTAAAAACCTGAGAGCTCTCGCCCTTTACCTTTACCTGTGGAATTCAGGGTTCAGAACCAGAAGCCACAGCCTGTTCTTACACCATCAACAGCACTGACAGGGTTTCTGTTTGCATCTAGCCATTCTGTGCATGCACACTGGGAAGTATCTCCATGTGGAAAATCTGCAAAAACAGGATTTCATTACATGAAATTCCCTTCCTTCTGGGATAAAGTCCTCCACAGTTTCTGCTGGGTTTTGATAGCCCTCTGGTGTCTTCAGATTGCTGCCGAGTTTCGAGTGTTTATCTCCTTCAGGTTTGGTCAGATGAAAGCTATCTGCTACTACTAGATGCCAGGGTAGATTTGCTTCACGCCAGTCTTTTTCATTCGGTCTGACAAAATGTAAGTTCTAAAAGCCTTCAGAAAGTATTTAGGCACCGTCCTTCTCTCTTCCTCATGTGCTCTCAGTTAATCACTGAGACAGTTTGGTGGGATTCGCTCATTTAGCTTCTGCTTTGATCTCCTCTAGAATACATTTGCTCTCCTCAGCTTAAATACCTTAGAGGCTTCTGAGGTTGGTATTCAAGGTGCTTAGCAATCCAGTGCTGTTTATTTTTCTAGTTTCATCTGTTAGTGTGTCCCTCCCTTTTCCAGAAACCCCAGCCAATGCCAGCGTCTTTCTGTGCTCCAGATGCAAGTATGTGTCTTTATTCATACTGATTCCCTGGGGCACTTTGACACCATGCTCACCGAATCCTGCCCTTCCTGAAGGGTTCAAGCTGTGCTTTATCTCTCAGGTCTGTCATTATGACCTCCGTGCACCCCAAGGATGCCCTTTCACAGTGCTCTGAGATCACTTTTGTTAGCACTGATGTCTAGCTTTTAAACTGGTGCCCTTCCCCTATTCAAACTAGTGCCTGTGCTAGTTAGCTCTGGGAAGGCATATCCTAGAGCTTCCCGTACACTAAGAATTTGTTGTGAGAATTTACTGAATTCGTGTGTGGGTGATTACCAAGCACAGTATAGAAATATCCAGAATGTCTTCCTAGAGAAAACTTTGTATATACAAACCCCACACTGAATACTCACTCCCCCAGACAGCTGCTGGGATTTACCCAGGAAGGCCCCTTTGTAAGGTTGGTTCAGGACCATTGCCACAGGCTGTGATGGTGAACTGGGCCTTGTTAACAACCCACCTGGAAAAACTCAGCTTTCTGTCCTCTCTAAATCACTCACTTCACAGCTTCCTAAGGAAATCTTTGTCTTGGCAGCTTCCATCCTCTCCCTGCAGATTCCTTTGTTTACCTGAAATTTTGTACTTGCACAGCCTTCTCTGGAGATGAAGGCTGAGTTAACCAACACAGGCCCCTTGGTGCAGGGATACTGTACAGAGCAGGAGGTCCCAGCAGACAGGATCTTCAGCCTCCCGGGAGGTGCTGCTGTCCTGGCCTTCAGTTGCTGTCCTTTGGGCTGCTGATGCTGGCCCAGTAAAGACTCAAAGTCAGCAGGGAAGCTGTGGTCCTGGGATGGGATACATCGCTGTGAGCTGTGAGTCTACACTCCTTCCAGCCACTTTCAGTGGGAGCCTCTTGACTTCACAAATCTTTTCTCCACTGGTAGAAGTCCCTCATGCAACACTGAGTGATCATCAGGGATCACTTTTCTTTATGTACTTAATGATATCTTCAAAAAATGAATAGGCCACGGCATACTTGATATATATAATTTAGAAGTTACTTAAAACAGGTCAATATGGGGTTTCTAATATATAGATTGATGGGATATCTTTTGAAAATAATGTATAGTTTTCTGTAAAACATTTTCTATCTTTAAAAAGGGCTTTTAAAATGTAATTTCCATTTTAATCTCTGAATTTATACATGCATGTAGAGTGCATGTGTTTATTTTTAGGGCTACAACAGTACCCAATCCTCTTGCATTCTAAGGAAGATTTTACGGAAGTTTAGTACACTTTCTAAGACTCCGCCCACCTCTCACATTTTTGTGAAATTCTCTCCCCATTTTTTCCAAATCTCGACCTAAAGTTCAAGTGATAGAAGAGCTGTCATCTTTCAGTAAAAAAAGAAAGTGACACAAGAGACATTTCCTATCAAAAGGGTTGGCCCAGGAAGTCTTTGCTGGAAAGCATCTTTCTGCATAGGGAGCTCTAGACAGCTTCATAGAAGCTGTGTGAGGTGCAGCCACTACAAAAACATGACAATCCAAGATGCCCTCAGCACGTCTCTGCGAAGCATCTGTAGTTTATCACTGTTTCCTCTATGAACCTGAACACAAATCAAAGTATTGTAAGGTCTGGGAAAGGACATCCTCTTTCTAGGGTATCAGCAGTAGTTAAGGAGAGTGACATCTCAGACATCATCTATGTTCGTGGGTTACCTTAGGAGATTTGGAAGTCAGGAGAGAAAGGATATGAGCACGAAGAGGAGAAGGAAGTGGAGGATGAGGAAGGAAGCCAGGCAAACACCTATGTCTATCTGGGGTTTGCAGCGGGGCCTGGGCACAGCAGATCTGAACAATATTAAAAGTCACAGTGCAGTAACAGCTGGTCAGATATCAGGTCCAGTTCATGATTTTAAGCTTTGCTCTTCTAGGATAAGTCTCTTCTTCCAAAATCTTGGTTCTTCCTAACAGGACTCCCAGTTTAAGATAACCCTTCATCTTTCAGTTCATTCCTTCTGGAAGAGAAAAGAGGTGACAAGAAAAAGAGAGAAGAGAAGGGGCAGGGAGGGTGACACAGACCAGCATCTGCAAGTACTGCCTGTCTTCTTCTTACTTTGCGTTTTATAGGAGTATGCACTGGGCTCAGATTTTTTCAGTCTTGATTTATCCTTGGAGCTCTAAAGTTCTTCTCTGGGACTCATGGTAAAAGTGGTGCATTCTGGGAAAGGCAAAAGACTTTGGTGGAGGGAGAAGCTGATCTATGTGGCTTACAAGACGCAGAATACCAGTGGAGCTCCTAAAAGAAGAATAAGCTAAGGCAGTGTAGCAGCCTTAGGAGAGGGGAAAAAGAGAAGTGGGGCTGGAAAGAAGAAGAAAAACAGAAGAGAGAGAACTGGGCACAAATCTAGAAGAATTAATATCAGTATCAGTAGTGTGATATGGGGTATATGGTCTCTGGACTAAGTTCTAAAGTCCCACCATGATTTCTGCCAATCTTTGGGAGGGTAAAACATCTCATTCACCATGAAATACCATTGCAAAAAAAGAAGTGAGAAGCTGGCTCTTGGGTTTTTCTAGAAGAGGAAAATCCTGCAGTAAAATTAGGTCCTGAGTGTTAATCACCTGTGGCATAACAGTTAACTTAGAATAATACTGAACTGCTTTCACATCTGACATTCTCCACAAACCTGTCTCCTTTTATGTGTACACATGCCAGTATATAAATTGCTGCATCCATGTCAGTTGTAAAGTAATGGCACCAAGGGTGTCGTAAATCATCGCAGTGATCTTCAGGAGAAGACACTGTCGTATCTGAATGAGTGTTCCGCGTCCACAGTAATGCATGCCTTCATCTGGCCCAGCAGTCAGCATATCGCCCCATGTTGATGGATATTGTCAGCTGGAAGCTACACTGCCTTGCACTGCACAATAAACATGGCTGTCAACCCCACGGAAAGTGAAATCAATTTATCCTGTATGGTCAGTGCATTTTAAATGAAATTAATGTACTGTGGGTATGGTGGCAAAAAGGTAGCATATTAGTTATGCATCCTGGGACCTGAGCCTTTCTGAGTAACGCATCATTCTGTCTAGCGCGCTTGAGAAAGGGCTCTTTATAAAATGTGTGTTATTTTTTTCATGATCTTCAGAAAGTGGCCTCACTGCCCTCCTTCATTTTGAGGGAAAAATCCACAATATTAGCCAAATTCCATTCTTTTATCCTATCTTTTGTCTGTAGTAAATGATGACCATATTTTCCAAATAATAGCACCCCTTAATGTTCTAATTTATTACTGGCTTTGACACAAACAAATTGCTCCTTAAGCAAGGTATCTGGAAATAGGACAGAAGGACCAGAGATTGATGGGGTGTGTTGCTCCTGTAAAATCCCAGTGCTTGCACTGAATGGATTGTTCTAGAAAATGGAGGTGTTGGTTTTAATTCATACTGAATTTGGGAAGGGGGGTACAGGATTTCTAGTTTGTATAGTAGGAACACTGACTGAAGCTATCAACTGTACCTACTCCACATTTCACCATAGAAGTTCTCAATCTACATAGAGATAGCAGTAGTTAAGACAAGGCAAAGCACACATCAGTGTGTCACACTCGTGGGGTGTATGAAGAAGCCAGAGCCTCATTCAGTCATTCATCTAACACACATTAGGAATTAGAATTTTGTGTGCCAGAAAAATCACCAGATTCCAGGACTCCAGCTGCAAGTCAAGCCTCCGCCCCCACCCTGTCCTGGAGGAGTTGTCTCTCCAGTGTGCTAATAAGTTAGGTCTTCAGAAAGTGTCAAGTTTTCGTAAACAATAAAGAAATCCTTTTTATCAGCAGAAACATATCAGGTATTTAATAGTCTACTATTTTTGCTTATGAATTAAAGACCAGTTACCTTTTACTTAGTATTTACTATGTTGTTTGGGAATTACCGATATACAAGTATGAGAGTATGAGAATTTCTGACTTTAGGGATTGCATGTTCCAGGGATGGAGTGGAACTGTCAGAAGGAAACAGTCACATAAGCAATAATTACTTCAGGGCGTGAGCCTGGCGGCCAGAGGGGCCAGCGCATCCTGAATGGAGATCTTCACTGTCATGGCTGCTCTTGTAACCTGAATGCCCTTCCTGGTTGCCTTTCGTCCCCTCCCATCAGCTGATGTCATGCCTCCCAGGACATGGGAGGTGCCCTGCTTATTCCAGTCTTGCCTTATTTTCCACATAGCCAGTCATAACTGTCTGCCTTCCTGACTGTGAGCTTCTCGAAGGCTTTATCCACCTTCCTATCCACAGTGCATAAAGCTTCCCTCATAAGTGATTGCTCAATGAGTGCATTTGATTGAATTAATTCATTCCTGAAGCAGCAACAATTGAATACGACTTGAAAGATAGTGCATCTAGCTTGGAGGAGTAGAAGGCCTCAGGGGCACATTTGGGGACACACATAGTTTGAAGTCGCAGATTTTTAGAAATGATTGGTAAGAGTTGGCTTTTGAAGGCAAGCTTTATATCAGGGTAGCCCACCAATCGTATTTCCTTACCACCTACAACCGATGTAGAGAACAACATGTGAGATCAGCTCAGCTTCCTGTCTCTGGCACTGTGTCAGCAGGGCTTGTGAAAACATGGTTTGAAACTGTCTGTTTCTGAAAGACCTCTTAGAACCGGGCGGGGCTGGGGACAGCAGTGGAGCCAGGCACAAAAGTGTGGTATGCCCTCATAATAATGCTTTCCTCATCTTGTTCTTCCTACCCTAACATCACAGGAAGCAAAGCAATGAATGGCTCTTCAGCTAAACTACAGCAGTATTATTGTTGGCCAACAGGAGGCGCCACTGTGGCTGAAGCACGTGTCTACAGGGATGCCCGCGGCCGTGCCAGCAGCGAGCCTCACATCAAGCGACCAATGAATGCGTTCATGGTTTGGGCGAAAGACGAAAGGAGGAAAATTCTTCAGGCTTTCCCTGACATGCATAACTCCAACATTAGCAAAATCTTAGGCGAGTGCTACGGCCTACAAGGAGGGCGGGGTGGTGCCAGGGTGGAAACCGGGCGGAAGTGACCTCCTAAGAGAAACCGTTTGCTAGGGCAAATGAAATTAAGGCAAGTGCCCACAGCAGCCTCAGTGCCACCGCACCACAGTTTAGGTGAAGGGTTGTTGCATCTGCTAAGACAAGGCCTGCAAACTTTCTTCTCGGACAGAATTATCACTAGGGTAAGCCTGGCTAAGCGCTTTAATTTAGAGCTGAACTTCTTAGAGTGGTGTGCTCACCTTGTAAATTTAGCAACTATTGAGTGAGATCACAAGACTCAGAAGGACAGACAGACCTTACAGGTAGTGGTTCCACTTGGTGAGTTCTCCCAGGTTCACATGGTCACTGGCAGAATTAACCAAGTACAAGGGGTGCCTCCCAAATGGTGTGAAATTCATGGGTGCAGAACACGTCTCTAATGATAACGTGACAGCTTGTAAACTAAAGCTAGATTTAATCTGACACTGCATGCCTAGTTCACATTATAGCCATGTGCTGAGCTGCAGCCTCAGGGCAGAGCCCTACTTCTCCAGCACGGTCCTGCACGTTCCCAGCTTAAACTCAAGCCTTAGACCATCAGGGTAAGCCTGCTAGCATAGATTACACAGTTTGGAGCTGTTGTGCTCAACATATTGAACATATTTTATTCAACATGCAGCATTACACTCAACATGTTTCCTCTTTAGAGAGAAGAAACACAGACGGCCCTGTTCTGTTTAAGCCGCCACTGTAGAACAGAGCCCGAAGGAGCTGCGTAAGATGCTGGAAAGCACCAGGCTTAAACTGTGGCTTTAATTCTTTAAATGTTTTGTTCAAGAGCAATAAATATTTAACCTGAGTAAATACCAGTGATCTGGGCATACACAAATACACGTGTTTTGTCACAAAATAAATGATTTAACTTGATTCTGAGACATTTCGAAGCAAGAGCCTCTAAGAAAATTTAAAACATACTTTGGACCAAATAGAGGTAGAACATGGAAACACGGGCTTTTTCCTTTTTGTTTGGTACTTTTGAATTCTAAAACAAATGCTAAATATCACTTCCATTTAGAGAAACTTCAATTTTAGGGTTTCATAGATAGGCAGAGGAGTGATATTCTTTTTAATTTAAATACAAGCTAAAATGTTCCTAATGGGTAGAATATATATATGTGTGTGTATATATATGTGTATATATATATATATATATATACTAAATTCAAAAACATAAAAGAAATCCGTGTTACTCCAGCCTCGCAGCTGCTGATAACTCCATGTTTGTTTCTTGCCTTTTTGGTAGCAGCATTTGTAAGCTTTCAGATGGGCACAGACGCCCTCTGTTTCCATCTTGGCAGCCTTGAAGAATCTCTATTATTGATATGCATCCTGTGAAAACATGATGAGGAACATGAAAAGTATATTCATTAAAATGTAAACTGTTATGCACGAACATTTCACATTTCAAGGGTGCCAGAAATCCTAACCTGGGGTCCTACGTTGCTGGCAGCCAGCATAACAAGCTGATTGGCACAGCCACTGGGTCTGCACAATTTCATGCAATCATCAGGAAAGGACAGGGATGCTGTGAGAGCAAACCAGGGTATTGCTGGCTACTGAGACTATTTGTACAACTTCGCCATTTGTTTATGTGTGAAGAATCGCCACTGAAGAACTGCTAACATCCAATCTGCACAGCTGTGACCACTTTATCCACCAGACACAAAAATGCAATTCAATACATGTGAAAAAACACATCCCTTCTCTGTCAAGTGTTTAGATAACTCTTTGTAAACAATATTAGAGAAGGGAATACTTTTCCTTCTTCCTGTATAAACCATACTTTAAAAACTCTGTGCTTTTATTAGTTCATCTTTGAGTGATCATTTATAGAATTTGAGAATGGTGCATATGACTTCAACTGCACTTCCCCTTCTATAGCTACAATCTTTTAAGTAGAGGTGTGTCACCCTAGAGGTGACAGTGCACAGGGGAGGTATCTATATATGTAAGAATGCTAGCATGTGCCTAAAGAGGCTTGGAGTGTGGGGCAGATTCAAGTTTCTGAGAAGAATTCTGTCAATCTCAGAAGCATGCCTTGAAGGTTTGTGCTGTTAACCCTTGGGGAGAGAGAGAAGAGGGCAGAGGAGAGAGAGGTGGAAGCTGAAAGACAGCTAATCAGGGAAGCTCTTGGCTATGGCAGCAAAGCCATTTTACAGTTGCACAATAGGGCTGGCTCAGAAGGCAAAGATACTTGTCTCATAAGCCTGGTGAGGTAACCTAAGTTCAATCCTCAGAGTCAATATAAAAGTGGAAGGAGAGAACTAATTTCCCGAAGATGTCCTCTGACACACCCAAACACCCATGTAAATGTACACGAAAAACATAATATCACCAGTCATAAAATATTGAGAGAAAAAATGCGATAAATACATTGTAGACTTTGCTCTTGTTTTTTTGGCTCTGTAGTTTAAAGAACAGTTGGGAGGCTCAGCCGTGGGTAGTAACAGGAGCTCCTGAGCAAAGGCAGTGAAGTAATGGGAGAAATGACCAGTCATTTAGATCTGGAACATGTCGCCATCACCATGACTGCTTATATATTTAAGGCTAATTTCATGTTTAGGATCTCGCTGGAAATCCATGTCCAACCAGGAGAAGCAACCTTACTATGAAGAACAGGCCCGGCTAAGCAAGATCCACCTAGAGAAGTACCCAAATTACAAGTACAAACCCCGGCCTAAACGCACGTGCATCGTGGATGGCAAGAAGCTCCGGATTGGAGAGTATAAGCAACTGATGCGCTCCCGGAGGCAGGAGATGAGACAGTTCTTCACTGTTGGGTACGTAGTCCTGAGTGGAGACTCACCCTCCCCTTCCCAGGAAAGAACTATAGGATGCTCCTGGCGTGTGTATTTGGGAAAAGGTTAGTGAAGGGAGAATTGTGACCTGTGGAGGTCATGGCTATGGGACTCTGCCCTGTCACAAGCCTACAGCTTGTCTCCTGCCCCCACTCTGCGCAAACCTGCTGATCGCATGTCTTCCATGCTCACCCGATATAGCCAGTGCCCACACACAGAGTCCCTGGTAGTTTATTTAGATAGACACACAGAGAGAAAAAGTAAAAACTGCCTCTTAGAACTCCCCACAGCTTCCCGGCTTCTCTGGTGGTGCTTCTGACTGTAGTCACAATGGTCTGCTTTTGTTGTGGGATCTACCACAAGATAATTGGCCTTGACATTGGTTAGAAGACCTCATTTTTGGCATCGTATCCAGAACTCCTGTTGCAGTAAATTATTCTGTGGTGGAAGCAGTAACAATGTGGATTTTCTTGCTTAAATCAGAAACTGGGCATGTTTTTGATATCTTCAAGTCTGATTTCATGTCATTTTGTTTAAAAATTAGGTAATAGATTTCTGGTATAAATTTCGACTTGGCTGACGGGCTGTCTGCATTCAAAAGCGGCCCCTCCTGACCACAGTAGTCAGGATAAGTGGGCAGATGCCTGGAGATTCCAGCACACAGACCTTAGCAGCCTATGGGTGTGGGGGAGGCACTCTGGAGACAGAGGCTGTGGCTGCAGGCAGAGGGAGAATCCTAGGAGAGAGATGAGAGAGAGGAGCCGAGGAAACAGAAAGGAAGCCACATTAGCTGGACATGTGAAGGAGAAAGGGAAGCGGTGCCCTGGCCAACTAAGAGAGTTCTACTTAAAGGAGCAAAGAGGGAGACCTTCCAGGGGAGGTGAGATGCTCTTTATGTTTAAGGACGCTCCAAGGGAAACCCCAATGGAACATGCTGGTCTTAGAAGCACATGTTTAAAAGGGTGAAATAAATTCAAATAATGAACAGAGCACAATTGGGAAGTTACTAAAAGTCTTCTACGTGTGCTGTGCCGGGGTCTTAGGGAGAACTGGGGCATTGAGGTTTGATGACTGGGCAGTAACTGCTGACCCTGCCAACTACTTGGATAGGGCCCTTACCTTTACCCAGTTTCCATTTCCTCCCATGTGAAATGGGAGGGACGACAGCAGGCGTCCTGTGTCACCATTGAGACTATTCAAGAAGGCAGAACTTCCAGAAGACAGTACTCAGGACAGTAGCTGCAAAGCCAGGATCTGCAGTTTGACTTACTATGTATCCACTACCCCAGCAAAACTATCTAGCACCCTAGTTCACCAGTGAGTTTCTCTAGACTCCTGCAAAGAGACCTTTTCAGGGATAAAGGGAATTGTCCCACCTTATTAATTGAAGATTCTAACATGTTAATAAATGAAGATGTTACAGAAATGGGCTTATCAAATACTTCTCTGCTATGAGTGTTTGTGCCTTTTGAAATAATGCTTTTAACACAAAATGTACAATGCAATGTAATTGGACCATTCACATGGTAATGAGACGGTTTGTGAAAAATACAGGTTCACAGCGCCCTTTCAGTAGGCTAGTCATTTTAACACAATATGGATTTAAGACTGCATGATAAACATCTTGTGTGTTTAACCTGGTACTGCATCCCTGAGACTGTATTTATCTTTTGAAAAGTTTAAATTTGAGAGCTTTTGTGATTCCTGGCCTTCTTATGCCCCTGTGTGTTGAGTGATACTCGGTGGGTCCCTTTGACCACAGTCTGAAAAGTTATCAGAAGTACTGTTTGTCTCCTGACACTTATTTAAACAGACGAGTTGTAGCAATGGTATTTAACTTAGTTAGTTTTGCTACAGAATAAATTAAAATAGGTCTGTATCCAAATACTAGTACATACTGGTGCAGACTGGTGATTTCTTTGAGACATAATATATCAGTAACTCCCTGACCCTCAGATGACTTAGTGACATCTACGGTGTACTGGGTGCCCACACTGCACTAGGTGTTTTCTATACCCAAGTCACACAATCCATAATCCTTTAAATAAGATCCAGGAAGAGAGTCCCCATGGTTCCCAAAGGTGAAGAGACATGAAAGCTCAACTCCAGGTCTTCACCTCTGTCATCCCAACAGCAAAGAAGCCCTCCTTACCATATTTCCTCACAAGGTGCTTCATAAGCTCTTCTGGAGCAGACATGAGCATAGCCATGCAGTTTGCAAAGTGCTTGTGGACCCTGAAATCAGTGCAGCACATGACTGCGGGGTGTGCTGAGGTGAGCTGCAGGGGCTGAGCTGCTCCTGACAGGGCAGGAGGACATGTGGAAGACGGGTAACTTCAGTCTCTGGAGTGAACAGTGAGGCGAGAGGGCAGGCAATGGCCAGAGCATCCGTCCTGGTTTTCTGTTTTGTTTGTGTGGGTTTTGTTTGTTTGTTTTGTTTTTTAAAAGAGGGTTTCTTTGTGTAGCCCTGGCTGTCTGAGTGCTGGGACTAAAGGAGGGTACCACCACCACCAGGCTCATTCTTAATTCCCAATGCTACCTGCTTCCCTCTCCCCAGTTCCAGGGATATCTGCTACACAAAGCTAGGTGTTATCCTTGCTTATTACAGACTTTTGTTTTCTTTTAAATAGTTAAATCTGATAGATTGGTAAATTAAAAAAATGGTAAAAAAAGCATTAAATCTGATAGATAGGATGCTGATATATATGATAGATAGGATCAGCTTTGGAAAGTGATCTTCATTAGCTCTAAGGTTACAACCAGAGAAGCAGAAAGCAAAACAAACAAAAACTCAAAGATTACTATTGACGTCTTGATGGGGCAAGATAGATTTTTCTAGCTGATTTTGAAAAGCAATGCATCCTTCTCAAGCCAGTCATAGCACACACATTACTTGACATTTCTGAGCATTTCAGTGACTACACAACAGTCACTGCTGAGTCAGAAAGCTTAGCTGTTACAAAGAAGTTCGGTCAATAATATATAAAGAGTTAGTTTCCTCTTACATGGGATTTAACTCCTTCAAATGGCAGATTAAGTATCAGGATTTTGTGATCATTCTATGAATACATATTTGATAGTCACTGAAGCCTATGTGGCATCAATGTTATATTTTTCTCAGAAATCATTGCTAAAACTGCCTTTTATTTGGAACATGTTTAGTGATTTACCCCTGAACTAGTAGGAAATTAGACAGATTTGCAGCGTATCCAAGTGGGATGTCATTGTTAGCAGCAGTGCTGGAAGAGTATTGAGTACTCGTAGTATGCTATGTGCTTTGCTGAGTGAAGAATATGTGCTTTGCTGAGTGAAGAATATAGGTTATTGAAAACATATCAAATGTATTAAATAGACACCATCACTCCTTGAGGACTGACAGGCAGTGTGTTGGTAGACATGAAACCGCTTGTCCAAGGCACATAGTAAGGTGCGTTGTTGAGATGTAAGTCAGGCTGATATGGGTTTCATGCAGGTTTGCCTTTACATTGTATGAACCTCACAATTAGAGCCCATGTAGGATAGTAGTGAAGGCATTGACTCCAGCTAACCTGTGCCAGCTCCGATACCGGCTCCGATACCGGCTCCGATGCTGGACTGTGTTTTCATCATTATACTAGCATGTATGGATCTTTGTTCCTCAGAAGCCCCCACTTGCCCTTAGGACATTTCCTTAAGCTCTTTGCCTGCCAGTTTTCTAGATGTAGAGTAAGGGTGACTATGGCACCAATAACACGAGTCCCTTGGAAGATGGAAGGGCTTGGCAAATGGAAAATGCCAAAAACACGGTGTAGAATGGAGACATGTTATTTTAGAAAAAAAATCTATGTGTCAGATATTTATTTCATACTATATTAGAAGTATTGTTTTCCTAGATAATTGTGCACTAAGTGATCTGGGAATCTACCATTTTGATCGTAAATCTAAGGGAGTCAAGTGACACCTGTAAGACATTGTTGTCTGCACTGTCTGGTAAGGAACCAGCTTAGAACTACCAGCAGATAATGCAATAAGACTGCTCATATTCCTACCCCTTCCTACAGCATCAGCCACAGAGTCATGCTCAGATCACATTCTCATGAGCCGAGCCCTGTTGCCTTCACTTACAGACCTTGACAAGGTCTAAGTGTAAGCAGTCATAGGGCTTTGCCAGTATAAACATCTAATCCTTTTATATTTGGCAAAGCTAGACTGTTCCAGAACTCCTCTTGTGATTTAAAAGCCATGTCTCAGTGCTGATCTCTACCCAGCCCAGGTACTACTCTGGTCTTGGCCAACTCTGTTCCTGTCG
This sequence comes from Microtus ochrogaster, assembly GCF_000317375.1. Classification (NCBI taxonomy): domain Eukaryota; kingdom Metazoa; phylum Chordata; class Mammalia; order Rodentia; family Cricetidae; genus Microtus; species Microtus ochrogaster. The sequence continues at coordinate 7,240,833 of NC_022015.1, read as the reverse complement.
CTGCATGCAAATACTTCCAAGACATCTTCAGCTTCTATTTTGATGCACACATTGATTATTTGTAGAGCCCAAGGCCTGCCAACTACTCATGTCTGTGAAATCTGCAGTGTTTGAATCTCAACTTTGAAATTGATCTGTAAAGGAAGGAAAAGTGCTCTCTAGGAAAGTGATTCCTGATGGACAATCAGGAATCTGATTGATGCTGATTGTTTCAGTTTGTTTATTGATTAACCAGTCAATTGCTAAGAGCCTGTTAGAAACCAGCAAGATGCCCAGTTCTGTACTAAATCACCAAAGCACAGGCATTGTTCCTATAGACAAGAGTTTTCAGAGCAGTGCATGGCTAAAGAAGCCAGATACATGCATGACTGCGTGTCTTAGTTAGGGTTACTATTGCTTTGAAGAAACACCGTGACCATGGCAACTATTCTAAGGAAAACATTTCATTGAGGGGGCAGCTTACAGTTTCAGAAGTTCCGTCCATTATCATCGTGGCAGGGAAAAAGGCGGCATACGGGCAGATGTGGTGTTGGAGTAGCTGCGAGTCCTACATTTTGTGGGCAACAGGAAGTCAACTGTGACACTAGGCAGTATCCCGAGTATAGGAAACCTCGAAACCTGCCCCCACAACAACACACTTCCTCCAACAAAGCCACACCTCCTAGTAGTGCCACTCCCTATGAGATTATGAGGACCAATTACATCCAAGCTACCATATTCCATTCCCTGGCTTCCATAAACTTGTAACAATATTGTAATACAAAATTTCAGAAGCCACATAGTCAATAACAGTCTCAAATTTGTTTCAAAGTCCAAAGTCTTTCCTGAGACTCATGCAATCTCCTAATTGTAAAATCAAAATAAACAAAAAAAAAAAAAACAGATCACATACTTCCAACAAATGATGGCGCAAGATATACATTACCATTCCAAAACTCAGGAAAGGGACCATAGTGAGGAAATACTGGACCAAAGCAAGACCGAAAGCCAGCTGAGCAAACTCCAAACTCTGCATCTCCATGTCTGATGTTGAAATGCTCTTCAGATCTTCAATTCCATTCAGCTTTGTTGACGGCAACACTCTTCTTTCTCGTGGGTTGGTTCCATCCCTGTTAGCAGCTCTCCTTGGCAGGTGTCCCTTGACTCTGGCATCTCCAGCATCTTGGGGTCTCCATGACAGTCCAGGCTTCAACTTTACAGCTTCATGCAATTGCTTCTTTACTAGGCCTCCATTAGGGACACCCCTGACACATGCCTGGCCTCCATTCAGGGACGGCCCTGACACATGCCTGGCCTCGGCAGACTTTATTCTATAACTTCTTTCTTCTGCCCTTAACTCTAATCCCAGAACCACATGGCTGAATCTGCCAAATTCTGCTACTTCCTGGGACTGGAACATGGTCCCTTTGTTCAGTTATGTCTTCACCAGCTTTCTGTCTTTCACTGCCGTGGCTGTGCTGAAACTTGCTGACCAGGCTGCCTTCAGACTTAGAGATCTGTCAGCCTCTGCCTTCCTAGTGCTGAGATTGAAGGTGTGTCCCACCACACAGCTCTAAGTTTTTCTCTAGTTCCTTTTTACAAATTGGAAATTTAGCCACGTGGGATCCTAAAAATTTACATTTTGTAATTTTCCCTGCTTAGCTTTTTCCTTTTCATTATAAATCTTCATAAGCATGGACACTAGTAACCACAAGACAGAGTCTATACGAGGCTGTTTTGAGATTTCCTCTGCTGATGGAATTAATTCAAAACTCTTCACTTTAGCAGAGTCTTTGAACACGGGCAAAAGACAGCCACTTTCTTCACCAAAACATTACAAAAATGATCTCTAGGCAACATACTAAGATTCTTCCCTGAAACCTCTTGAATGAGCCCCTGACAGTTCAAATAACTCTTAGTACCTCTGTTTCCCATGCTCCTCTTAGTATGGCCCATTAAGTGGTGCTTAAAGCATTCCACTGCTTTTTAAGTATCAAAGTTCATTATTACTCTAAACAAACACATGGTCCAACCTATCACAACAATACTCCAGCCCCTAGTACCAACTTCTGTCTTAGAGTTACTATTGCTGTGAAGTGACATCATGACCACAGCAACTCTTATAAGGAAAACATTTAATTGAGGGGGTTTGCTGATACTTTACCATCATGGTGGGGAGCATGACAGCATGCAGGCAGATGTGGTACTGGAGAAAAAACTGAGATACATCTTGCAGGCAACAGGAAGTCATTTGTGATACTGGGCAGTATCCTGAGCATAGAAATCCTCAAAGCCCTCCCCCAACAGTGTCACACTTCCTCCAACAAGGCCATACCCATTCCAACAAAGCCACCCCTCCAAATAGTACCTCTGCCTAAGAGATTATGGGAGCCAATTACATTCAAACTACCACACTGGGTTGGCTGACAGTAGTTTGTACACCAGCCACAGTATGGGTGGTGTTTACAGTATGGAATGATGAAATGTTTATCTAGATCTTCCTGCCTCTGCCTCCCTAGTGCTGGGATTAAAGGTATATGCCACCACCATCCGGCTCCTTCTCAGACTTCTCATTTCTTTTCTCGTCTGAGATACTACTTACATTTTTCCATTTTTTCCCTCCCATTCACTGGTCTGTCCCCTCATCCACTAACTCAATGTATTCAACAGAACAGCATCAGAGACTCACTAACTCTATGTATTTACTGTTCTCTGTGTCAGGCATTTCCTGGACTCTGGAGCTATATTAATGAAGAATCCTGTCCTTATGAAGTTACATTCAATCAATCAATGAATGAATAAGTATGAAATAGATACAAGCACCTTCAGAGAACAATAAAACAGGAAGGGACAGCGGCAGAGTGTTTTGGAGGCTGGTGCAGTGGTTAGGGTAGCCCCAATATTTTCCTGAGGGAGTGAGAACTGAGCAGGTGAGGAAGCAAGTTGTGCAGCAAGTGGGCAGAGGAGACACAGCCCTCCAGGTCTCCAGATATAACTATGCCTGCTCACTCAAGAAGACGGGAGCAGAGCAGAGGGAATCGGTGGGAAGAATTGTAGATGTCAGAGAGATGACAGAGAGCCAAACTGTGAAAGACCTTATAGGCCATTGTGAAGCTGAATTTTACTCTGGGCACAGAGGAAAGGCTTTGAAGAATTAAAAACAAAGCAAAAAAAGATGCTGGGCTTTGACAGGATCACTCTAGTCACTGTGTTGAAACTTGCCTGAGGAGGAGCAGCCTGTTAGAAAGAAGCTGAGCTCCTAGGATAAATCATGCTTGAATTGATGGTGGTTTGACCAGGTGTGTAGGAGTTGAGGTGCCAAGAAGTAGATAGATTCTAGACATTTTCCTCATGGAGACCGTACATGGTTTGCTAATGGATTAGCTGCAGTACTTGAAAGGACTCTTATTAAGAATTGGCTTGAGGAACTGGAAAGATGGGAAGTATTTGTTAGCCAAGATCTGAATGGCCACTGAAGGCTGGAAACCCAGAGAATGACTAGAAGTTTGGTTTTACACTTGTAAGACTGAGATAGCCTTTAGCATCCAAATAAAAGCACACGCAAGTGTGAGTGTGTGTGTGTGAGAGTGTGTGAGTGTGTGTGTGTGAGAGAGAGAGAGAGAGAGAGACAGACAGACAGACAGACAGACCGAGAGAGAGAAAGAGTTTAGGAGGAAGGTACTTGCTTAGAGATACAAACTTTGGCATTATCAGCACACAGACACTATTTAATGCCACAGTATTGGATTTTGGATCAAGCTGACTTTGGATTTAGTATTTTGGAGATTATTGGTGTTCTCCTCCTGAGTTGTCTCAGTACAGTGTCAGGAGAAATTGAGATGGGACTAAGGAGGAACTGAGAGACAGCGTTCTTGAGTTCTTTCAGAACATCAGAGTAAGTAGAGCCTAGCTAGAGGAGGGGAGAGGTAGGAAGCCATGGAAAATAGGTTCAGTGGACAAACAAGAAGTCTCTGTGTCAGATTCGGAATTCACTAAACATGCACAGTGCAAGCAGAGGGTTGGGCTCAGAAACACCAGTGAGGCAGTGTGATGGTGGGAGCATGCAGAACGTCTCTTCTTGCTGTGTCTCATTGCCACATGCAATGGAAAGTCAGACCATCATCTCAGAGAGAGAAGTCAGGTATTTGATGAGTGTTGAAAGTATTCAAGGGCTGTCTAGGAGAGAGAGGTGTGGGCTGGGAGAAGGTGCCTATGCTGCTGTCAGGACACCACCAGAGACTAGTACATAACTCACATTGTGAAGGTAAGGAGCAGAAGCAGGGAACTGCATTTTCTCTGCCCAAGTTCATCTGGGTGCCTGCCTGTCAGAGCAGGGCGGGAGTGACCCCATCTCCAGACCTCTAGTAAGGCAACTTTTAGAGAGGTGGGAGGTGGAGCAGAGGCCAGGGGAGGAGCATAGCAGTGAACCATGGAAGAATCCCAGGAGTGCAAAGAAACTTAGGTTAGGAGAGGGCTCTACAGAACCAAGAACCAGACTTTGGGCTCAACTTATATTTATTTAAGACATAAAAATAACACACACACACACACACACACACACACACACAACACAGATATTTTAATTTAATTTCAAAAAGCAACCACCTGTTCTTGTGAAAAGCACATGTTTTCTGTATTTAAAGAAAATATACCATTTGATAGTTTGTGTTGGTCTAAAAAGTTTAGAATAGCTGTAACACTGGGAAATCTGTAAAATGGGCCAATATTGTAGGCGAGTGTTCTAGCTACACTTGCAATTTAAGGCAAAAATAATTCTATTATAATTATCCAAAATAAATGTAATACAGTATCCCCTGTGAATATTAGCATGAAATTAAATTTGTGCAAATGTATCCCAAATTAAAGAATCAAGAAGCATAGGTTTTTAGAATTTGAGAGGGAGCAGGATTTTGTAGGTGCATTTACAGATACAAGAGTTTCTCCTGTCACTTGCTTTCTTCAGGAGATCAGATTCAACATAGAAATCATAGGAACCGGATTAATGTCAAGTCCAGGGTCAGTGCCAGCTCAGATAGGTGCTGCTGAGTTGTCAACTTATGTCTTCTCAGGAGCAGTAAATATTCAAGGGGTGGTTATGTTTGTTGAATGAAGTTATAGCTATCTGTCTGTCTGTCAGTTTATCTATCTATCTAGGTATATGTTATAACCACACAACATACGTTATATTAGTAAAGGGTTAAAGAATTAGGGGACACCCTGTGGTGGCTGAAGGTCCCTAAAGGCAGTGTAAGCACACATCTCCAGGCGTCTTGGCCTTTCTCCTACAAAAAGAGAGTGGAGGCCACTGCAAGGAAATGACACCATCCTGGGGTGTCCCTGAGCAGCTGGCACCAAAGCTGCATCCATACATATGCATTTGTTTCCTGAGAGTGGGGTGGATGCAGAAGGCCGATGAGAAGGCCGTTTGCTCGGATGACAGGTGACTAAAAGCCTTGGTTCCAGCAGGTAGGAGGGCCTTCCAGAACACCTTGACCCCATTTTTACAAACATATGAATACCACAGCTTAGCAAGAGCTATAACAATAATACTTGAGGTGTATGTTGACTATAATCTGCTGCCCAAATTCACTGAGACTCATTTGATAAATTTTACATAGTTGAAAATGTCACCTCAGAGATAGTGTCTGAGCTTGGTGGAAGTTTAATTCTTGTGGGCAGGGTGAAAGGAGGCACACAGTGGCAGCTCTTCCTGCACAGGAGAGCACGACCTTCACAAGATCTGCTGGCTTGTTTGAGCTGGGGACACGCTATGAAGCCCTGTGTGTGATCTGTGAGTGATCTGGTGTGACTTGGCCTCTTCTGGGATGTAGCGGGAGCGGCATGCCTGGCGCATCTTATTATTAGGGTGCAAAGTTCACTGCTCTTTATTACCGCGTCCTCCCGCCCCGGCTCCATCCTCTGCCTCAGGAGCAGTGGCATCTGAGATGACTCTTCTGGAAGGATCCTGGCCTGGCAATTCCAGCTCCAGCAAGTACACATTAGAACAGAGAAGGAAGGAAATCTGCCAAGTCTGACTATTTGTGACTTGCCAGGTCCTTTCCCATTTTTCTCTTTCATCTGTAGTTCTCAAACTAAGTTGAAGATGACACCAACCCTCTTAAGAGTATCATTACAATATGCCCGTGCCTCTTGACTATTTTTTTTTTTTAAAAAACACTCTGGTCTCTTTTAAAACGGTCTCACATGGACTGTTGTGGTCTTAACCTCAGCATTTGTGCCTGACCCAATGCCAAGTGTGATCTGAGCTTAGTGAAATTTGCCAAGTTGAAAGTTCTGCCTTTATGTTGGGAAGCTGTCAGCAGATTGCTGCGTTGTATTATTTAACCACCAGCCACAGCATCAGGACAGCCCATGGATTCTTCCAAGGAAGGTTGTTGTCACTTCTGGCCCCTGACATGCTACAGAGGGCCTGGTTTGGGGAATGTGGGTTAGGAAGCCCTGATCTCGTGTGAGAACCTATAAAGAATTCCCCCTTTTTCATTTTGTCTCTGAATCTATACAGGCAACAGCCTCAGATTCCCATCACCACAGGAACAGGTGTTGTGTATCCTGGTGCTATTACTATGGCAACGACCACACCATCACCTCAGATGACATCTGACTGCTCTAGCACCTCTGCCAGCCCCGAGCCCAGCCTCCCTGTCATCCAGAGCACGTATGGTATGAAGATGGACGGCGCAAGCCTGGCTGGGAACGACATGATTAATGGAGAGGATGAAATGGAAGCCTATGACGACTACGAAGATGATCCCAAATCAGACTATAGCAGCGAAAACGAGGCCCCAGAGCCTGTCAGTGCCAACTGAGGAGCTTTTGTTTGCTGAATTAGAACACTCTGACATTTCACCCCCTTTCCCCAACAACAACAAAGTTCTTAAAGAGCCCGCATGCATTTGTGGCTCCACCATACATCAGCAGAGTGGTCTTAATCGCTTCGTAACGTGTGAGACAGATTAAGTTTTCCTGAGTTTTCATAAACTTGAGTTTTTGTCGTTACCGTTACTGTTGTTGTTTATTTAGGTGAAGACGTATTAAATATGAGACACGGGGACTTGGAAACTTATCTCCGCCCATCGCCGTCTTTCAAGTCTTACATTTCTGTCTTACTATTTTTCTTTGGGATGTTGACAAAGGGTTTAAGTTACTGTTTTAGATGGGGTTAAACATTCTCACTCAGGTATGCTGTGCCGGCTACAGGTTGTGAATGTGTTTTTATTCTGAATTACTTTAGAGAACAACTGAGGATTTCGTATTGTGAGACCGGACAAGTCCACGGTGTGTGCGCTGCATATAGAACATGTTCAAAAGGCCTCGGAATTCCATTTTTTTTCCATGTGTAGAATTCAACTTTGAATGTGCCAAACTTTTTTCATAACTTTTGAATCTTAACTATTTTGAAAGTCTTACCGGAGACACTGCAAAGTCTTAGACAATCTTTGGCATCTTAAAATAAAATAGCAAACCACACTTTTTTTTTCCCAGAAAATGGTGAAGTACTCAGGAATCTGGAGACAAGATATTGTAAGGAATGAGCAAGGCTGCCACAGTGCATGAACCCAATTGTGTTTGCCTCTTGACGTGCCATCAGTGTGTGGCGTGGGACGACACGCGTCAGAGCAGTCTCCACACCAGACACGACACGGTGGTCTCCCTGCCTGAGACCGCCTTTCACTACATCCATTCTCCCCTGCCTTTCACCCTGACATTCAATCTTAACACATTGTTCTCTTAAATAATTTATTCATTCCAGAATGTCAAGGGTCCACTTACTATTTATTTTAAAAATTATTGGTGGCATTAATTTAATAATTTTTCTTTTTTGTTTGCCCTCCTTGCCCTTTCACCTATTCTTCCTGCTGGATACAAAAGATGTACATAGCAATCTCATGTCCCCAGAGCCCCTGGAAACATTTCTGAATTGATGCTAGTAAATGCATATGTTGTTGTTTTTAAAGATGAGTGTCTATCTGGGTCAAAGGTGTCTTACATGTAAACATGTATGCCCCTGTGAGTCACTGCGAGCTCTGGTCTTTGCCTGGAGTTCCTCCTTCATTCAGTTTTCAGTGAACAGTAGAACCTGAGTTCCACGCAGCAGTGAAGGTCAGCAGCGGTCACCACCAGTCAAGGAGCCTCTCACAGCCACTCTGAAGCCCAAGGGCCATAGGCCACAGGGGTCTACAGTGGAGCTGGCCTGCTGTCACTTTTACTGAGGAAGCTGGTCCTGACTGGCACATCCATGGAGAGCTGTGCAAAATTTCCAGGATGTTAGAGGCCTCAACACAAAGACAAGGGCAAAAGGAAACCACGGGGAAGGGCAAGCATGAGAGAGCTGATAGCCAGTAGGACAGACAGACGGCTGCTGGGGTGGTCCACCTGCTCTGCTGGCAGACCTCATGTCTGAGAGGCTGCTTGTAGATGAGGTGATCTGCTCCAGAGACATGCTGCTGGGCTGGGAGGCACAGGTTTCCTGTCCCATCTCCTCACTGCAGGTGGTTTTACTGTGTTGTAACTTTGACCTTCCTGCACCTAGGCCTGGTTGCTTACAGGAACCTTACCCAGAGCCCTTCCTTGGGAGTGAGTCAGTGGACAGGACAGCCCAGAATCTGAGCGTCAGGACAAATAACAGCTCCATCAGATTTTTTTGAGCCATTTTGTCACTTGGAAGAAAATAGTAAAACTTCATATTTATTTAAAGAGTGCTCCAGGCCATGCCTACTAGCAATAAATAGGTCTAGCCAAGAGATGAGCAGCCCTGTCATTTGCTGTGAGTGCTCTCCATAGGCTGTTTAAGGTACTGATAGGAATGTTTTGTTCTTAATATTGATTGGGGAATGGAACTTTGTTATTGTACATTGATTTAATATGAGGAGGAGGTCACTTTTCAAAAACAAAATGAGTATTTATTATGTCTTACTGATTTCTTGGACTCTCTGTCTCTCCTCAATTCCTCCTCATGCTTCTTCCTTTCTCTTTGGCTTCTGCTCTTACTGGTAAGTTTGTTTTGTTTTTTGTTTTTGTTTTTTAAATTGTGCCGTATAGGTAGAGTGTTATATGGCTAGCATTGTATTGTATGTAATTAATTTTGCACAAAGGCAAACATTTAGCATAGTAGTTAATTTTGTTTGTTTTTATGACCATGCCAAAATAATATTCTGGGCTGGTGGAGAACAAAGGACTGTTCTTTAGGATTGAAACTTGATTTGCTTTAAAAAAAAAAAAAGAGAGAGAGAAAAAACAAACAAACAAAAACTACACACACTCACAGATGCTGTTTCGTAAGTGTTACAAGCACTGGATATAAATGGTATTTTTATCACTGACTAATGTGAAACTGGTATGGAAACTACATGAACAAAAGTCATCTGTCTCGACTCGTGTGGGCTTGCCTCACAGTTGCCGGATCTGAGTCATTTTTATGTCTTGTTATTTCATTTATTTATGCAAAATACATGTGTGTAGGAACTTCGTGTCAGCTCCAACTCTGCCTCGGCACTGGGTCCAGTAACTTCTAGCCATATTCCCAAACAGAAAGGTTGTCTGGGAATGACTGGGTGGGAACGCCTCTCATTGGCTCAGACAGTGATGCTGTATTCTAATCTAAATTTTGTGCGTACACAGTTTATTCTATTTATTAGCCACATTTGGCTCTAAATATCCATGGGAATGAGAATGACAATCACAGAGATCGCTTACATCAGTAGGGCTTAAACAGAGTTTTTATGACTTCACCATCTCATTTTTAGAGTTTTCTAATTGTGTAAATATAACATAGAAATAGAATTTATTTTTGGTTCATGAGTTCCTAGTGACATGTAAGTTATGTATCTTCTTTCTATTCTTTATCCGTATTGTTGCTCCACACTAAAAGCTGGCCAGGCAGATTTAGTGTGGACAGAGAGCTGGCAGCTCCAGTGAGGCAGTGTCCATCCTCCGCCAAGACAGCAGGACCCCTGCCTGGTGCTCATGCGGTCCCGAGCCCCCTGGTCCCCCACTCAGACCCCCCCCTCTTTCCTTATGGGAAGCCGAGCACTTTCTATAAAGAAAGAAGTACACACTCAGTTTCCAGCAGAGCTAGGAGAAAGTCAGGAGTTGCATTTTAGAGATAAAGATCTGTCTGCGGTATTAGTATAAACCTCACGGTACCAGTCAAGGGGTTCTAAAGTCACCTTCCTGCAGCATCCCCTCCTTTACACTAGCTTTAAATAAAAACCCAGGTTTGTCTCCAGGAAAGAACTCCCAGGATCAGGATCAGGCTTTCCTTTGTCGCCTGGGAATAGTGGTATTGTCAGACAATCCTCTTTTTAGTGTACGGGCTCTATGGGATAGAGAGGGACAGAGAGACAGAAGGCCCATCCATGGACACAAGAAGCCTGGTTGGCAATTTCCCTTCATCATTGGCAAGTTCCAGGCCATGTTGTTTTTGCAAACACTCTCTCAGCCTTTCGGGTTTGCCTCATTTGGTATTTGATACCTTCTATCCTGTCCTGGGCCTGAATCCCTTCGCCAAAGTCTTGACACAGACTCCTAGGCCATCTTCTAAATTCAGGTGTGGGCTCACAGAGCCCGCTTGTCAAATGCTGGCCTCCTCTGGACATCAGCCCCATGGGAGCCAGCAGTGCTAAAGAAGGGTGTGATCGCTTTAGAGCTGAGAGCAGGCTCCGGTAAAGCCTGCTTTTCTGGGGATGGGCACCTCCCTCAGAAGAAACATGGCCTGGTCACATGATCCACCCCAGAGGCTGTCGCTCTAGTCACTCCTTTTCAATAAGTTGACTTTCCCAGCTCCTTAGGGAAAGGAGCCAAGGGTTCCTTCATAGTTTTGAGCCGTAGAAGCCCCGTACCAAGTGCCAACAACAGCAGAGCTGTGTCCAGAGAAAGAGACTGAGATGATGGCGGGGTCTTCCTCGTTACCAACACAGTGACAGCACCGCCAGCTGTAGCCTTGCCTGGGGGCCACGATTCCTCCAAGGATGGGGCTGGCACGTCAGCTCCCTCTGAACGGATAATGACAGTGGTGACCTCACTGTCTCACTTGCACTGCATTTATTTAGGTCCTCTACCCCTGACACGGCTTCTTCGGAAGCAGCTATTTCTCCTGCCAATCACATTGTTTCTGACGCCACACATGCTTGCTCATGGCTCTGCACATCAAAAATAAACTGAAAATCATGACACGCAAGCAAGGATCTTTTTTGTCCCCATCCCATCATTTCCAAGCACTTATAAGCTGGCACCGGGGATGCTTGAGGGCAGAGATGGAGTGACTTGGCACGGGATGAAAGAGTAAGGCTTCCTGCAGATTCCCTTCTGTCGACCAAGGAGCGGGAGGAAGGCAGTAGGTGATGTTCCTTGCTGGTGTCTTATTTCCAGGGAATAGCAGGCATAGAGCAGGGCTTCAGTGTGGGCACTCTTGGAGTCTGGGGATGTGCAAGCATTTGTCATTGCTACAGATTACAGGTCTGCTCGTGTGCATCCCCCGTTGTCTGTCTCTGTCATATGTGCATCTGTGTGCTCTCTCTGTCTCTGTCTCTCTCTCTCTCTCTCTCTTTCTCTCTCTTTCTCTCTCTCTCAGTGCTATCCTCTTGTATCTTCCTCCAGCCCGTAGCACATTAGGATACAAAACAGCTGAGCACTTGTTTTGGCTCGTTCTTGTATTTGCCGTGTACAATTTTGAATCACCCTATCCAAGCCTCTAAGCTGTTACTACGTAACTTATCTTTACTGTAACTCTTTTCTTTGCCTACATTGTATTTGTTTGTGATGTATATTTTGAGATTGTATTCTATGTTAATTTAATCAGCACAACTCACTGACATGCTGGACTGACATGCTGGCTGCTGTTTTGAAGTGTAAAGCTTGTGTCGGGCTGTCCGGACAACTACAACTCTGTTGTCAAGGTACTGTGCATTGGTTCCCATAGCAACACTGTGTGTGTGGCCCTTTAAACTCCAGGGACATTCAGCACATCCTCCAGCAAATTTTAAGTGCAGATTTTCTTTGTTGAAGTTCTATGAATACCACAGGTACCTACTTGGCCCTTGGCTGGTAACTATTTTTGGGCAATTAGAAAAACAAACAAGCATTAAAAAACTAGTGTTTATTGCTGCTTTGAATATGTTTGAAAGTCTGAAAATGTAAATAGTTTATCAAAAAAATCTTGTACAGTCCAGTGTAAAGTTTTTAAATGACCTGAAGGGTTACCATCACAGCTTTCGCGCGCTCTCCTCTGGATAGTGAAAAAGAGAAGTTTGCTAAGGACTGAACGGAATGGAAACTTTGGATCAGAAGGCGTGGATCACTGCCCTTAGCTTGTCACATACACAGACCTCTTGGATCTTGTCGGACAGTATTGGCATGAGACAAACTCAGCATGGAACACCCTCCAGTGGAACTTCTGCAGGGCTTCTTCCCTGCTCTGCCTCACCATTAAGGGGAAAGATGAGATGGAAAGGCGTGCCGTCTTTGTCTATCCTGGAATATGTTGGCACCTTAGCTACTTTCCCCTTCTTTGCACAAGGTGCTTTCCTGATGTGTTCGCCATGCCGTCCTTGGGTGATAATGTATATGCCATGATGGGCCCAGGCCCCAGGGGGAGTCTATAGGAACTGCCTATTTATGCTCATTTACCTCAAGACTGTCCTTACCCTAAACTAGCTGTCATCACTCCATCTTTTGTACTGCTGTTGACACTTACCAATTAAAGATAAATTTTGTTTTATGACATCTACGTTTGGCTTAGTCTATGCCCCCAAACCCTTCCTCCACAGAGCACAGCAAGACCCAAACGTGGAGACACCTTCTGCCAGAGCCTGGAGGTCCCAAGCTTCCTCTGGTGGCGTCTGTCTGAACCCACCGCAAGGGAGGAGGCCGGGCTGAGAGTTTCCAAGCCCTTCACTTGGGAAGACACGCCTGTGTCTCCTGGCCCACACACTGCTGCATCAAGACATGCTTGTGGGTTCTTCAAAGATGCAAGGGAAGGTCACTGCCTGTCTCCTGACTTCTTTTGGAGAGTGAATGAGCTGGAATAAATGGGAAGACCCTCCACATCAGCCCCTCCCCCACTAGCACCCTCCCCCGAGTCCCGTCACCGGTCTCCTCCCTCACCCAGCTTTTCCAAGCAGAGCATGTTATGGTACATGGGAGTGCTGACCTGGTGTCCCCTCAGTGATTCCTGCCTCCTGCAGGAAGCTCCTAGCTCCTTCCACAGTTGAGTCCCCCTAGAGGGAGTTTCTACTCCCAGCAATGGTGGCTCTGCCAGCTGAGTCAGGTTTTCTCTTGTGTCAACTGGGATCGTGGTCTCTACCTCTCAGGGTGCGGGAGCTTGGGGTTGGAGCAGCATGAGTTAGATGGCAAGTATAACATGCAATGCTGCGGGTCAGCACAGAACCTGACCAGGAGATGACCTGCCACATCCAAGCCCATGTCCAAGCCAGAGAGAATGTCGGGGCTGTCACCTACTGAGCCAAGTAAAGGACAAGGCCTATTTGAGGCTCGGACTCCCTCTTGCAAGCTGTCCTCACTCTCAGATCATCCTCTGTCACTGGTCCTCACAAATCCCAGGCCTGCTCCCATGCTTTCCTGTAGTCTTTAGCCTTTCATGATGAGCAGCTCCAACTCTCTTCCTCCCTTGACAGCCAAGCCTTCGCAGCCTCATCTTGTCCAGACCTAAAGTACCCACAATTCCTTTCTGCGTCTCTCAACACTCCTCTGGGCCATGTAGTTTCCCTTCTTTTGAGTTAAATCTCATCCTTTTATTTGGGAAATCTCCACTTACTTTTGTCACCAGGTTCTCGGGTCTTCCCCAGGCCCCAGTTTCGGAGCTTGTGCACAACACTTTGGAAGGATATGTGTGCCTCAGTTTCCACATTGTGGCTATTGTTATCCCGTGTTTTTCTGAGGAGAAAAACTGGAACTCATAGAAGTCAAATCCATTTCTGGGGTTTCTGGCCAACCAGAGTGCGAGTCACTCTTGATCTGACTCTTCCAGGTCTTTCTGGATCAGAGTTCCTTCACCTGTTTTAGGTCTTCATTACCCCTACCATTTTAGACAGTATATTATTTTCCCAATATAGCTGACCAATTCTTGATGGAAGTCTCCCAGGAGCAGAAGGCTTTATTGCTTTATCATGGTTCACAGTTTGAGGGTTCAGTCCCTCATGGTGGAGAAGGTGTCTGCAGGGGCCTCACGGGCTGGCACCCACAGTCAGGAAGCAAAGGAGAGTGATGCTGGTATGTGCCTTGCTTTCTTCCTTTCATTCAGCTTAGGACCCCTAGCCCATCGAATGGGGATACCTACATTTAGGTTGCATCTTTCTTTCCTCCTGGTAAATTCTGGAAACTCATCTCCCCAGAAATGTGTCTTCTAGGTGGTTCTGAATGCGGTCAAGTCAACAAGACCTACCATCACAGACCTCCCTCCAGCTGCCCCTGTGCCCAGGCCAGAGTGTGGCCCTATTTGCCTCACAACGTGGTGGGTTGTACGTTCAGAGTGAACCGCATGTGAGAGAAAGAGGCACAGGCCAAGCTGTATCTTCTTTTATAACCCAAACTGCAAGTCAGGATTCTCACCTAGTTTGAGGGTGATGGAAAACAACCCTACCTCTGTTGGGGGAGTTATGGAAGGGTCTGGGTGCTGCCGTGACCCTCTGGCAAGCATAGTCTGCTACACTAGGTGCCTGATTGTGGTACCCCACACCCAACTATAGCTTATCTCCACAGGGCCTTTGCATGGGGCCAGTGTTGACACTAAGGCCTGAAATTGACACCAATATCTTAAATTGAGCTGTGGTCCAATCTTACCAAGGCCAGTATGTAGCTACTAGGCCCCACAAATTCCGGAAGAGGACAGCTGAAATCAAGTAGCTCACAGAGTACCCACTCCCAGACAAACTGTGAGGAATAGGTGTTACAGTTACAGCCTTGATGGTAAGGGGTTTGGACTCCCTCTCAGACCAGATACTCACAGAAACATTCAACTGGCCTATGCCAGTGTGCGTATTAGGGTGAGTTCCTTGGAGTATTTGCAATAGAACTTGACTAATATTCATTTCTATACAAGCCCATCAAGGAAAGCAATGTCACTCAGCAAAACAGCAGTGGCAACACAGAGCCCTTATTGATGTGTCTGTCTGCACTGCAACAAGAGATGCCTTAAAGCAGCAATAATCATCAGAGAAGCCACAGAGTCAAAGAAAAATAATTTACCAGGTTTCTGACTCAGAAAATATTAGTGCCGAGTTCTAACAGTCCTTAAAAGACCTGTATCATCGACTCCACTTAAAAGGTTAGATTGAGGGAAACTGTCAATCTCAACAAAATCTCCAGAGTTTTTGATCTTGGATCAAGGCTGATAGGCTCATCAACATTAGCATGCTCACTCAAACAAGGAGGGTGACTAGTGCATTCTCTTCTTTGGATCTTGTTTACAGGTCTATTGAAGGTAACAGGATGTGTTATTTTTTGTGAGCCCTCATCACCCCCTTTGTAAACAATGGGACAGGAAGGTGTAAATCATGTCACGGTATCATAGAACATGGTGAGTTGGGATTCTTTCTATCAATTTCCTGGCAAATAACGCAGGTACTCTTTGGAAATTAAAGAAGTAGTGATATCATTATTAATGGGTTTCACAGACTGGTGGGAAAATTAAGACAGAGAAAAAAATCCAAATTACATGATGACCCAAGAACTGTCAGAATCCTGAGCCAGGAATGAGCCAGCTGTTCAGCCATGATGCACTGTCCTGCTGTCATGTCTAGCAGGGAAATTAGAATGCACTTAACTGCGAAAAGTAATCACAGTCTACATTTGGATAAATACCCTCCTAAAACCACGTGCAATTACTGCCCATCTTAAAGAAGTTTACCTGCTTGGGAAAGATACTTGTTTGTGAGTGTTAAAAAGAATAACACCTGATTAATTGACTGGACTCGGGCCACTGAAGAGATGAGTCACAAGCAGTCACAGTCCCCTATGCCTGGGCCCTAGCACCTTGGAGTCTCCACTTGCGGAGGTAACCAGGGCCTCCACAGGTACCAGGAAGGCAGGTCGTGGATGTGTTGGGGTGTATGAGCCAGGCATGCCTGCCCTGGACAATGCTGTGGAAACAAGTGGCTTTGGACTTGAAACTGTGTCAGATAAGACACACCAAGGGGGCTAAATCTGCAGCTATGAGTACAACCCAGAAACTGGACTGGCTGGCGGGCTGTTGAAGTTCAAATGCCTGCCAAACTGAGTGTGATATCTGGGGATCTCTATTTTTGCAACTCTGCTGCAAGGGGTGGCAAAAGTCCAGTTAATTTAAGCAAGAAAATCTGGGGAAATGACGAACAGAAGGAGTAAATGGGTCCATCAAAACGTGGAGCTGGAATTACCTTCGCCAATCTTAATAGGCTGCTTGGAGACGGAATGGGGCCCCTGTGTGGATTCAGCTCCTGGCTGCTGACAGAGAGGACTGCTAGACAAGGCCGAGGATTGGCTGACGACTGATTGATTGACAGATTGATTTCTACAGTATTAAGATCCAAATAGTCAGACATGTGAATTGCAGCCTGTTTTCTGATTGGCCATCTGTGGAGTGCTTGGTTCAGAGATAAAGCACCTGATCTCAGAAACAAAAGAGAGCAAACACCATAAACTATCACTTATATTTAGGTTATGAGTTATTGGCTATAATAAGTGACTGGAAATCAGTCTAAATGGTTTAGAGAGTAAAATGGAGTTGGTGACTTACATAACTGAAGCACACAAACACAAATACATACATATACACGCAGACACATACATATACACATATATACATTCACATAAACACATACACGCATGCATGCACACATACATGTAACACATATACACAAATACACATATACATGCCTTCAATTCACACGCACACATACATTCACATACACACATACCTACACATAAACCCACAAGTGCACACATACATGACACAAATATACATACACACATGTTTATAAACACACACACATATACCACATATGTATGCTATGGCTTTAGGCCTGTCTGGATACAGCTATCCAACAAAGCCAACTGGAGACTCTGTCCCCATCTCTTGCTGCTGATGAGGTGAGCATGTTCTCAGGATTCTCTTCCCATGGGGCATATTGTTCCATGGTTCCAGATTCTGTAAGCTCAGCTTTGGGCTCATCAGAAAAAGCATTTTCTTCTTCCTCCAATGCATGTTTCAGGTCTACTGGAATTTGGTCTTCTTGGGCTGTGGCTTGCTTCATAGGACTGTGGCAGAGCCAGTCACCATGGCCCAGAAGAGGAAGAACAGAAGCAGCCCCTCCCATCGTCACATAGACTGAGCAGATGAAGGTTGGTGCCCCGAGAAAAACCAGGTGCCCAGAGGACGGTGCCGGGTGGGGCATCTCGGGTGACTTGTAGACAGGATTCTTTTCAAGAGACCCAGCCAACATCCCCATGATCCTGTGTGAGCATGGACCATCTGCGTTGTCAGCAGCATTGCGCTGCTTCAGCTATTCAATCTTCAGCAGCAGCTAGTCTCCAGTGTGGTTTATGGCAGTTACACTAGCTGTCTGCCTTCCGTGTGCTTTCTTCTCACAAGGGATCAGGCAAAGATTTGAGAGCAAGGTCTCACCCATGTCACCAGGGCAGTGGGTTAGCTTGGAGCACCTGCCTGATTCCACACAATGATGCAAGGATGGTTCTAGAACCTCTGCTACTAGGTCTGAGATTTAAGCTCACAGGAAAGACCTTGATCTTCTTACATAAAAAATGATTCCTGTAGAGCTTGGGCTTGCTTCCACTGCACAGTAACATGGCCTGTCTATAGACAGTGGCCAGTCCTCAAATGCATGCCAAAGTCCATTTCTATAAAGAAAGGCTCACCAGGACAGAGCTCCACCCACTTCTAAAAGTCTGGCTGATGCTACGTTGTTGGTTTTTGTTTGTTTTTGTTTTTTAATGCCAGTGGCAGGGCTGAGCAAATGTGAGCTAATGGAAGGGAGGCTTTATAATCCAAAATATGTGAGACAGTTGTTCAGACTTCTTACAGCAAAAGTTTGCCATCACCCCCCACCTCCAATGATCCATCTTCACCGTCTACTTGATTTTATTTAGGAACACCTAGGCAACTGGTAACACATATCTGTGGGTTTGTCTGTGATGGCTTTTTGAGGTGACCAACTAAAGAGAGAAAGACCCACCTGGGGTTGTGGGTACTTCATTCTGCGAGCTGGGTGATCCAGGGAGTCCAGAGAATGCCAGCTTCCCCCTTCTCCTTTTGCTTGTGGCTACATGATGGGAACTGTCCTGTTCTGGCTGCTACATGGAAGAACGGTCCCGTTCCTCCATGAGGGACTGGTGACTCAAAAGACACCCTTCCTCCTTATGTTGTCTCATTCGGGTATTTTGGGCACAGTGACCAAACGGTAGTGGGCACATCTGTCTCAGAGCTGCAGTACAGTTCATCTCTGGCTCTGTGGGTAAGGCACCAGCCCCTGGCTCCAAGGTATCCCCAGGATCCACAAAATCCTTCTCCCTCTTGATCTTCAGAGGATGAGAGCTGAATGCATATGGAGATTCTGAAACAAGCCAGGCCTGGGAGAAATCAGGCCACACTCCAAAATCCAAGGGGGGGGGGGAGGCAGAGTTCTGAGGAAATGGTAAGAAGTCCCTGGCTCCACCTCTGGAGAAGACTCCGATAAACTGTGAGTTGTCATGGCTGTGCTTGGGAATCACATAGGACGCTTAACTCCTTCCCTACCAGGCAGGGGTAACTACCCAGAATCTTCAAAGGTTAGCCATGAATTTGAGGGTGGCTACTTTAATCAGTTCTGGAAATAGTTGATGAATGAGTTGATGTCAACTCTCTGTCTTGTGCATACTAGTCTTTCTGGCCTAGCTTTCCTGACAGTCCCGCGGGATCTGCAGCCCATGAGAGTTCTTCCCTGAACACGTGGTGCGATCACTGCCCGGACTTTTGCATCCCAAGGCAGTACCCCATTTGTGCTGCTTCCAATGAGAAACACCTCCCATACTCTGAGGCCTTTGAAGATTTGGTGCCCGGTTGGTGGTGCTGGTCGAGGAAGTTTAGGAGGCTGGCCCTGCTGGAGTAAGTGGGAGAAGACTTTGAAATGAAAACCTTCACTCCGCTTTAAGTTGGCTGTCTCGGTTTCCTACTCCAGCTGCCATGCCTGTTTGCCGCCATACCTTCCCACCTTGATGGGCTCGTGTCCCTTTGGGATGGTAAACCTTGCTAGACTCATTCTTCTGTGATTTTCCCGGGCCATAGTATTCTAGCATAGTGACAGAGAAGCAATAACACCTGGCCTCAGACTGACAACGATGGCCTCCTGCTAAAATGGCCTTCCCCTAACGGTAACTGGAATCATGGCCCTGCTGAAAATCTCTGTGGGTTGATGCCACCTCTGTACCCTAGTGTCTGACCTAAATCCCCAGCCACCATTGGCACGCAGGGAAAGTGCTCCCTTCATCTCCGGGTCCCCTGCCCTTAGCACAGGGCCGGCCTCCTCTTCTGTGCAGTAAATGTTTACTGGATTAAAATAAGCACAGCCCAAGCTCCCCCGGGCTTACATTCCACACGTAAGTGCATTGAAATCGCCAGGATGCTACCCACACGTGGGTAATTCCAGGCCTCCAGAAGACCTTACTTCCTCTTGGCTTTGGGTTTGCGAGGTGTGTTCTAGCCCCTTCTTCCTGATCTTTCTCCACTAGCCTTCTCCTGTTCTTTCTCAATCTACAGAGCAAGGCAAACCCCAATCTTTAAATCCTCCAGGGGTGAAATACATATTACCCACGACACGCACACACCAACTACTTGGCCCAAATGGGACACCCAGGTCTCCGGCCTCCTTGACATTGGAGACACAGATCAATTTTATATTAGGGATCTTCGCTCTTCCCGGGTCTCCCATGCATTTAACGTTCCCTGCAGCAGCAGTTGGGCTTTTGAGGAAAGGATGCAGGGATGGGGGAAAGCGGGAGAAAGTTTCCTTGGTTTTAGCATTAACTCGTGCAGTATTAGGTGTGAATTTCTAAGAAATTACGTGGCAGTGAGGTTATGACTTTCACACAAGGACTGAAAGTAACATGAAAATATTGCCTGGTGCGACTCCACATGGGCATATGAAATTTCATTCCGCCTTGTGCGTGGAATTAGGGGGCTCACATAATGAAGCACTGTGTGTGTGAAGAGGCGGAGGATAGCCAGACTGGGGGCGAGACTGGCAGCTCAAAGGCATAGTGCTCAAACAAGGGCAGTTACGAACGACTTACTCCAGCCTTCTAGCCCAGCCCTAATGCCATCTTTTTCTGGTTGTCAGTAAAACAAACACATTTAGGATCGGTTCTAGTTTGATTTTCTGTTGTTAAGATAAAACACTAACCAAAACCAAGGCGAGGAGAACAGGTTTTATTAAATCCCCCAGGTTATACTCCACCACTGAGGGAATTCAGGGCAGGAACTCAAGACAGGAACACGGAGGCACGAACTGAAGCCGGGGCCCTGGAGGAATGCTGCTTCCTGGCTTGCTTCAGCTATCTACCTTTCCTCTGCAGCCCAATCCCACCCACTCAGGCGTGGCACTGCCAACAGTAGCCTAGCATTCAAGACAAGGCCCCCACGGACATGCCCATAGGCCGAGCAGATGGAGGCGGTTCCTCAGCTGAGATTCCCTCGTCCCAAGTATGTCTAGGTTTGCGTCAAGCTGACCAAAAGTAGTCATGGCAACATTCTCCTGCTGCAATCCCTTGTCAGACTCTCTCTAGCAGTATAAACGGCTAGAGAAAGTTGTGGGCTTAGAGTCTAAGAGAACAGATTTCAGTCCTTGGCCGCTCATTGACAGTGACTCTGGTCAGCCGAGTGAGATTGAGCCAGTGAAAATGAAGTTGCTACATTGCAGCAGGCAGAAATTGTTGCAAATTCAAGTTCAAGGTTGAAACTCTGTGTTCGGAGGATGGGACTGGGAAATCCTTGTTCTAGCGTGTCTTCCAAATGATTCTGCCACTTTCTCCAGAATGCAAGCCATTCACTCAAATTCTTAAAGTCCCAATTTCCTTCCTGTAAATGAGCTTATTTATTGCAGAAAATCTGAAACTTATGCAGCTTTAAAACACAACAATTAGCTGGGTGTGGTGGCGCATGACTTAATACTGGCGCTTGGGAAGCAGAGACAGACAGAGTTTAAGACCAGCCTGGTCTACATAGCAAGTTACAGGGCAGCCAGGGCTACAGAGAGAAACCCTGTCTTGAAAAACTAAGGGTTAAATAAAAAGATTCATAAAGTCATTTCCAGAGTAGACCAACCTTCTGAAGAGATCTGATCCATGACCCCAGAGAGACCCAGAGAGAGAAGTTATTCATAATCCCTTAATCTCAGTTCCTGGCACCCAGACACGATGAGGACTACAGAGAAATTCAATTGAAGATTAGAATAACAGATTTCCAATTCTTGAACCCCGGGGTTGTAGAACCAGTGTTCAGCTGTCTGCGTACTTACTGAACAGCTAATCTGTGTGGTGTTTTGTGCGGGTGTTGGGGCATTGCTGGGTTAACCTGTTCCCCACACATATCAATTCAGCTACAGTACCCAGCCCTTTGGACCACATCCTGCTTTTCACTGAAGCACAACGTCTGTTCCTCATTCTTGGAACTACCTTCTTGGTGGAGACCACCAGGGGACCCCACAATCTTTACTCAGAGGATGGGCTGCTTTCTCAAGCCCTCTAGCTCATCTTCCAGTGAGTGCTGAGCCCGTAGACACGACCTTCCCAGGGAGGGCACAGCACTCATCTCGCCCTTGAAACACCTGGCAGAGGGCCTGACACAGTACAGATGTTCATCAAATCCAAAGACAGATTTGCTTCTTCTCCAAGCAGATGCAGGAGGCCAGTGCCCCATTCGGCACTGATCAGGACAGAGGCTGCTAGCCCCACAATGCCCTCAATGCAGCCGGCTTCATGTCCACATCGTGAGTCAGTGACGACCCAGACAGAGCAACACTGTCTGTCGGGACTTTCTGGAAGGACAGAAAGCCTGCACCGGCCCAGAGGGGCCTCTGGCCACAGGAGCTGATGCAATGTGACCAGGGTCATTGAGAACTGAATTTTTTGTTTCATTGAATTTTAAATTTTGGAGGAGCAGTGTTTCACGTAGCCCAGACTAGCCTCGAATTCACCATGTAGCATAGAACAACTTTGAGCTCCTGGTCCTCCTACCTCTGGCTCCCAAGTGCTGAGAGTCTAGGCAGAAACTATCACGAGGCCAGCAGTGCCACATTGGTCATCATGGAGCCATGGATGTCTTGAATGGGAGGGGCCATTTAGGAAGAAGCAGTAAATACAAAAGCATGCTTGGGAAAGCCCCAACAAGCCTTGCCACAGCCTCCGGAGCCTCATAGGGGTTCCTGCTCAGGAATCTTCCCACATCCATGAATCAGCCTGAATTAAAGCTGAGAGAGAAAAGCACGGGGCGGCCGCTAACCAAAAGCTGGAGCACAGTAGTTAATCCCAGAGATAGCCAGTGGGGCCCTATGAGCGCAGAGGGGACTCTTCCGGCAGGCGTTCTTGTCTCCAGCATCTCCTGTGAGAAACTCTTCTGTCCCGTGAGAATTCAGCTGGGTCTATAGGCAGCAGATATCATAAAACATTTTTTCTGGATAGCGTTCTTTTTAAATTTAATTTAACTTTTTATTGGCTGTGTGGGAACCTGGGCCTTCAGAGGCATATAGTTCAGGAAGTGGCTGTGTGAGGTAGGGGTCCTCCGTGCGGTATGAATGTGTCATGGGACTCCTTCAAGTTGCTGGACAAGAAGCTATCCAGTCTGAGTCTCTTTGCCGGGATGTCAGAGGACATGGGCCACAGAGAGTAAGGAGGGGCATTTGGAAGAGCCATGGCCATCAATGCAAGCAGAGGCCCACATCTGGATGGCCCTGCTCCTTTCAGACAGCCATCCTCTATAGCCTGGGGTCTCCAGAACTGGCTCACCTTCTGAATGCAACAGAATGAACACAGCAGGAAGGTGGGCCTGAGAGGCAAGACCTGAACAACCAGATACAGTTTGGGGTTGACACCCGTGGAGGTTAGAGGACTTGGGGGCCGAGCACCCAGCAGGCCTAAGCCAGGAGCTGCCCATGGACTTGTTTATGGAGAGAGGCATTGGTAGTGCGAGTCCTGGGTTAGTAAGAGGCGCAAGCATCCGTTTTAACAGGCCGCTCTCTGAAACACTGACTTTGGGGGAGGGGAGAATACAAAAGCTGATCGCGGTGACTAGCTGTAAGCACACGGCTGCATCTGAAGTGTGGAAGTGTGGCTGTATCGCTTCCAATGTGAGTGCCACCTGTTTGGAGAGCTACTCCAAGCAGGTATGTCTGACCTGCACGGGGAGGGGCCTGACCCATTAGACCCGGGAAGGGTCTGTGCAATTGCAGCCTCTGCCCAGTGTGAGAGGGGAGGGTGGCAGCATGGCCCTGTCATTTGCAGTCGACTTTTATGACTTGCTGTTGGACAGATGACAGGGCAGTGTGACTCTGTTTTCAAACAGCCCCAGGGAAGTTACGGACTGACAGACCGGGAGGAGGAATGGGGGGGGGGGCGGGGTAGACCCAGAGGAGGGATGGGGGCGGGTAGGGTGCAGGTTGGAAGGGAGCAGGGGTGCTATTTGAAAATGCAGTTGTCATTATAGGAAGGCAGACCAGGGCTTGAAAGTCTCTTTTAGCTCAAAGAACGTAGGAGGCAGAAACAGTAAAAAGTAGAAATCAATGAACTAGAAAACAGAAAGCAATGGGAAAAATCAAAGACGCCATCAACCACTTCCTTTAGAAGGTCGATACAATGGATGAACCTCCAAGGAGAGGGAGCTAGAGGAAGAGAAAGGCTCCAAGCCCCATGGACACCAGGAACGGGGGGGGGGGGCAACAGATACTAAGAAACGCTACAAAAATTCTCTGGTGTCAATAAATTTGCAGGGCAATTTAAAAATTTGCAAGGACAGTAAAGAACAATACAAAGTATGAATAATTTTCTAGTTTTATGAGTTGAGGTCTTGTGGTTAAAATTCTCCCCACGAAGAAAATTCCAAGTTTGGAGGCGTCATTGGTAAACACAAACATTTAAGTAAAAAAAGCAATGCCAGGCTCAGCTAGTTCCTTCTAGGATTTTAGCATTATCTGATGTTAAATCCAGACAGATACTTCACAGGGAAGGAGGGAGGAAGGGAGGCAAGAAGGAAGGGGATAGACGGACAGGAGGGATGGGTGGAGGGGAGGGAGTAATGGGAGGGGTGGATGGATGGGAGGGAGGGGTAGAAAGGGTGGGTGGGAGGGGTGAGCGGTGGAGGGATAGGCAGATGAAGAGAGGAATGAAAACCTGAGCAGCATCTTTGGTGTACAGATGTAAGAATCTTTGACATTAGCAAATGAAACTCCACAATGTATCAAAAGAAAAAAATAAATCATGACCAAGGGAGGTTTATTTTGGGAATTCAAGGTTGGTTTAATATATTATCTTATTTCTTTCTTCAGTAATTTCATTTATTTTCCCATGCATTGTGTAGGCTTGCATGGGCTCATGTGTAACACGTGCACGCAGCAGCCCATGGACCTCAAAAGAGGAGGCTGGGTCCCGTGGAACTAGAGCTGCAGATTGTGAGCAGCCCCGTGGGTGCTGAGAACCAAACCTGGGTCCTCTGCAAGGGCAGCTAGGGCTATTAACCACTGAGCCTCCTGCAGGCTTCTGGTTTAATATTTTAAAAGCAATATGTGCAATTCACATGTGAAAGAACAAACGATAAAAGCAATGTTGTTACCCAAGTGATGCAGAAAAAAAACTTGAGCCCCATTGAATTCCTTTTCTCTCAATAAACTTTTAGTGAATTGGGAATAGAAGCAAATCCTCTCTGCCCCACCCTCCATCTGTATGTATGTGTGGGGGGGGGGGTCTGGCTGACCTTGAACTCTCATGATCTTCTGTATCATCCTCTTCATCATTTTCCTAGCAGCAGGTACCCCCATCAGCGGTTGCCACGAACACTCTTAGCCAGTGAAGTACATTGTGATAGTTTGTACCAAAAATGTTCTCATTGGACTTGTGTGTTCGAGTACTTGGTCCCCAGCTGGTGGCACACTTATGGGTGGTTATGGAATCATTGGGGAAATCTGCCAGATGTAGGCTACTAGCCGAGGGCTTTGAGGACTGTGGGCCTCGTTTTCTTCTGATCCAGCTCTGGGCTTCCTGATTTGCTAACATGGGAACAAAACTGCATGGTAAGCTGCAGCCACAAGGCTTTATGTTTGCCCACCATGACATACACACACACACACACACACACACACACACACACACACACACACACACGATAAAAGAAAAGCATTTGGAGGGCACATGAATGGCGGGGCAGAGACATTGCTGGACATTTGCACCCTGGCGGCAGGTGGTGAGGGCATGTAGGAACTCATCACTCCTGGGTCATATCTGTTACAGGACACACGGACAGCCAGGTGGGAAGGGAGGAAATGGCAAGTGCCCCTTGCTTCCTGATCTCGGAGGAAGGCTCCTAGTCCTGGGTTCACGGTCCCCGTGGGGAAATATTACGGCCTCTCCTTCCCTACACTCTACATAGTACGGAGTGTCATCACCTCCGTGATTTGCTTGACAGGACAAATTACCATCCATGTATTAGAGCTGGGGGAAAGAGGTGACAGGACTTAGCTTGTTCAAGGTCACACGCCTCGCAGTTCAACACTAATCCCGGCTTGTCAAAATGGACACCTGCTGCAGCCCTCAGCCTTGCTGCCTCTCAGCCTCTGGCCTCCTTTGGGGGTTGGATCTTCCGTCTCAATGATGCTGATCCACGGCTCTCCCTGTCTCCAGATGCCTGTGTCTCGGGGAGCAGCCCTCCTTGCTCAACTGACACAGTACCGGATTCTACTCGTGCATGTAAATGAAGACCTGTCTAAAAGGTCCTGTGTCCTGTTGTCCCTGAATTGCAGGCCCTGCCCACTGAGACCAGGAGTCCTGCTGTGATGGCGGCCTAGCACTGGCACAGCTCCAGGCCCTGATGCTAGTTTACTTTTTTTTTTTTTTTTTTTTTTTGATTCTTTGGTTCCTATCCGTTGGCTTTACTCAACATAAACTCTCTGGGGCCTTTCACGGTTTCCTTAATTAAGGAATGGGCAAATGAATCCTGGTTGATCCTCAGGGTTGGCCACACCTGCTGGTTAGGGCCAGATGAGCAGAGCTGACCACTCTTGTATCTGTCTGCCCAAGGAAGCAATGAGGGGGGAGGGGCATGCATGTAGCAAGCACAGGAGGTGGCTGAAGCAGGCAGCTGGAGGAAGAGCAGTTAGGCCTGACTGGCTCTGGGACACAAACCAGAGGGACCTTGACTGGTTGGAAGAAAATGAGGACTTAATGTTTGTTTGTTTTTTGTTTTGGGGAACTGCAGATAGAATCCATGGCTTTGTGCTCTAACATTGAACTCCCTTCCCGACGCCTGTTTCTCACTCTCTTTTTAGAAACAAGAGCTTAAGTTGTCCACGCTGGCCTTGAACTTGGAATCCATTCTACACCAGTCTCCTGCAAAGTTGAGATCAGGCTTGGCCTTTAGCAAGTTAGCAAGTTGAGAATTGACTTCTTTAGAAGTTTGAAGAACAGGGCATTGCACTTAGCCGCTGCCCCACAATCAGATGGTCTGATGGTTAGTGTTCTTATCGTGACCGAACCTAGAACAACCTGGAAGACAGGCCTCTGGACAGGCCTGTAGGAAATTATTTTGTGTTCATTGAGATGCACTTACTCGTCCACTGTGGGCAGAGCCATTCCCTGTTTGAGGCTTCTGGACTGTATCAAATGAAGACAGGCGAACATTCAAGACGACTGTTCTTTGCTTCTTGATTATGGACGTAAAGTGACCAGATCCCTCAAGCGCCTGCTGTCGTGAGGACATAAAGTGACCAGATCCCTCAAGTGTCCGCTGCGGTGACTACTCTGCCATGATTGACCCTGCAACCATGAGTCAAAGGAAACGCTTTTGCTCTTCTTGCTTTTGCTGCCCACACTGGGAGCCGTTCTGGTGTAGACCCCATGACCTTGCTCTTGAGGTGATCTGTGCTTAAGAGCCCTGGAGCACCAGAGGAGTTGGGGTTACTTTGTTGCGGGTTCAGTTTATTCCAGCGATGTCTCAGCACTCCTTAAAGACTGGGCCCTGGAGGATGGCCTGGATACTAGGTAGTTCAGGAACCATGCCTATAGAGCCTGAATTAAATTGTACTGCCCAGGGCAGGTGAGCTCACCCTCCCCACCCCGTGGCTCCAAAGTTTCAGCAGAGCTAGCCTCTGAATAAGGAGGCTTCTGGTTTCCCAAACAGGAGACCCCCGAATCCCCTGGGGGCGACAGGGATCCTGCCTCCCTGTAAAGGTGGCTGGTTTGGCTGCTGAGTTCCCTTGCAAATTGGTTCCGCATGTTGCCGACATCAGGCCCGAACGTTTGCTCAGCACACAGCAGAGAGGGTCCTTCGGGGAGGCTGAAACCCCACACCACCCGCCGTCCGCCCCCAGCTCTAGGCTGCCAAGCCGCTGCCCGCAGCCAGCTCCATGGCCCAGGGGTGGGCGAGCCAGGACCGCAGTACGGGGCCCCCAGCGTCCATAGGCCCCCAGAAGGCAGCCCTGGCGCCACCTCGTGGCCATTTGGGGAACTGCGTCATCATGGCAGCCTGTTCCTGTCCAGGGCATTGAGACCAAGGATGGAGAGGCATGCTACAGGGCTAAATTCGCCAAAGATGCTTCTTCTTCTATTCCAAGAACTCCCAGGGCAGGAAAATGTGGTTCCCAAGGCTGAGCTATTTTTAAACGACAGCATGCGCCATGCAGATGCACTGTTTATGGCTGACGTTCTGAGCCACGGAGAGGAGCTGTGCCTTTAACTAAAGGCAGATGCCAGGAGAGGATAATTTGGGTGGGCTGGGTCTGTCAATTCCCAGGCCTGAGTGGCAGGGCAGGCAGAACCTTGCGGCCAGTCTGAGGCTGGGGTTTCCCCTGGGAAAGATGACTAGGCAGGCTGGTCTCCCTGAGACGCGGTCTAAGCCTTTCTGGTGTGATCAAGGCTGAGCCTGGGAGGGGAGACTTCTTACCGACTCCCTCTTCCACGCAAAAGTAATAGCAAGGCTCCTCACCAAGGTAGTGAGGTGCTCGGGTTTTGAGATTTTTCTACCAGGCCTGACCTCTGATCAGATGGCTCTCTTTCCATGGTTTCCTATCTTAGCGCCAGCTCGTCTGCTAGAAGCTCGGGCGGGGGGGGGGGGGGGGGG
>NC_022015.1:7211560-7212430 GCF_000317375.1 Microtus ochrogaster | reverse complement strand
GTGTGTAGTGTGTATATACGTGCTAGTGCATGGGTAGGAAGACATGTGTGGATGTCCATGTGCATGTGTGTGGAGGTCAGAGGTCAGTGCTGGGTGACGTCATCACTTTCCTGCCTTCTATTTTGAGGCAAGACCTTTCGCTTGAACCCAGAGCTCCCGTAGTTGGCTAGTCTTGCTACCCAGCTTGCTTTGAGTATTTCCTGTTTCTGCCTGCCCCAAGGTGAGGTTAAAGCAGGCCACCACACCCTTCTGACATCCACCTGAGTGCTGGGGACCTGAGCTCTGAACACCCATGCAGCAAATGCTTTTCCTTCTGAGCCATCTCTCCAGCCAGCAGACATCTGCTCAGCACTGAACCCAGCTCGCTCTGGTTAGCCTGTGCCCCACCTCCAGTTATATCCGAGAGGAGGCTTGTTGACCTCCTCCCACGTCAACCCACCCGTTCCAGTGCCAATGTCCTCAGTCAAACTAGCTGGACTTAGGTCAGCTGCATCTCCTGTTCAACCTGAGCCTTGCCTCTTCCCCAGTCCTCTACTGTCCCCGCTTGCTTTGTCCCTGAGTGTAGGTGCCAGAACTTAAGAACTTGGCCTGTGAGCATTTTGTTGTAGTTGCCTACACTGTCCAGGGGGGTTTCTGTTGGTGCACTGCGCACGTGTCTACTAGAGACAGGGAGGCATCTGGAGGCCAGTGCCTCAACTGTGGATGGACGGGAAGGAGAAGGGCGCTGGAGTAGAAAGAAGGGCAGTTTCTTGCCAGCTTTTAAGGAGAGCATCCTGTGGGTGAGAGCTGTGTAAAACACGGAACCGTGTCTCCTCCTCTCTGGCCTAGGACTTCTGCAAGTGAAGGGCCCAGGTCTGGTCTTCTATTACA
>NC_022015.1:7203109-7211025 GCF_000317375.1 Microtus ochrogaster | reverse complement strand
GAAGAAGAAGAAGAAGAAGAAGAAGAAGAAGAAGAAGAAGAAGAAGAAGAAGAAGAAGAAGAAGAAGAAGAAGAAGAAGAAGAAGAAGAAAAGCCCAAATGGTTCGTTTGCTTTTCGACCTTTTTTGTTGTTTTTACAGTCCACTTGGCTGCAGTGCCAGTCAGGGCCCAGCAACAATGCAGAGTTATGGAGCAGCGCTAAGTGCTTGTTTGTAGGAAACTGCCAAAATGTTAGTACAAAGTGGAAGGTGTTTGTACTGTGGGGAATAACGGATGGGCTCCCGGGCAGAGGCGGCCGCCTGCTTATGAAGGCGGTGCTCTTCTCAGGAGCCGGCCGCCGCCTCAGACCCCAGGCAGGATTTTTCTGAGCGCACAGGGTCCTGTGCTGGCAGCTAAAGGGCACCCGTGGGCCTCATGAATCAGCCCCAAGAGGGGTGGAGGCCCCGCTGCTGCTGTTTATCTGATTCTTGGGGTTTGACTTTGCTGGCCAGGAAAGCCCATTCCTCAGAACGTTCCAGAACCCTCTGTGTGTGGTGAAAGCAAATAGAAGCTTGTTTGAGATGCCAAGTGACAGGGTGTCCTGCTTTGGGGAACCCGAAGAAGCTGTCTTCTAAAGAGGCTTGTGGCCTCGGAGAAGGCGGTGGGGGAGGGAACTCTGAAGGGTGGTTTAGACGCTGCTGGAAGAGAGTGTTCATCGCCTTGTGTGGGCAGCTGGAAGCGAGTGAGTTCAGGCAAGGGAACTGATGGCCCCGGGCCTATGCCATGTCTCCGTTTCTCAAGGAGGGCATACACCAGCCCATGGCAGTATAGGGATTTTATTTTGTTCATTATTTTGTTTCCAGATCAAAGCACTATGTAATTCAGATTCACCTCCAGTTTCAGATCCTCCTGCCTCAGCTCTCTGAATGCTGGGATTGCAGACACATACCCCCATATCTGCCTCAGTGTGTGCACGTGCACGTGTGTGTGAACATGTGCCCACCTAGGCACAGCAGGCTTTCCTTACCCGCCATTAGAGGTGGAACATGTGAAGGCATCTGTATAATCTGTTAGGAGTTCATTCATGTCTGCATTTGCATCAAATCTACTAGCATTTGTTTAATCTAGTAGACTTTGAACTCACTTTGTCTTACAGTTTGAGGAGATCGTCCATTACAAAGGCGAAGGCATAGGTGGGAGGAGGCTGGTCACACTGTATCCTCAAACTGGAAGGAGAGAGCGGAAAGGAAGTGAAGCGAGGCCTTAAATATTAAGTTATAAGAGCTAGTGGAACACACAGAAGACAAGGCCAAGCATTCACAATTAATAAGACGTCTCTGTCTTTAGTTGGGAGTTAGTTGGCAGCCCAAAAAAAAGCCTGCTACACAGCTCACAACCACCTGTGATTCCAGCTCCAGGGGATCCAGCACCCTCTTCTGTCCTGTGCAGGTACCCACCACCACATACATATAAATAAAAAACTCTTTTTTTATACTTTATGTGATAGCTGTTTTGCCTGCAAGTTGTCTATGCACCATGTATGTGCAGTACCCCAGGAGGCCAGAAGAGGGCAATGGATCACCCAGGACAGAAGTTATAGACCCATGTGAGCCCTGCATAGGTGCTGGGAATCAAATTTGGGTCCTCAGGAAAAGCAGCAAAGGCTCTTAAGCATCCAGCCATCTCTCAAGTGTCCACCCCCCAAAAAGCACATCATTTAAGAGGAAACAAAAGGTTGCCAGTATGCACACTTTGCTGTCATTACCTGGACGTTAAAAGCACAGGAGGCAGCCAGAAAAAGTCTGTCCTACTTAAGCGTGCATTCTCAAGTACAGACAGATAATAAAGAAGATTAACACAGCACAGAATGAAATACGCCGAGAACGGTATAGGCGCAGTGAAGACAGCCCTGTGATATGATTTGAATATGAACACCCCCTTCCCCGTTTATGTTGTTTGAACAGCCCCTCCTCCCCACTGGTGACTTTTTTTTGGAAGGTTGTGGAAACTTTAGGAAGAAGTGGATGTCCCAGGGTGTAGGAGGGGTTGAAACTCTTCTTCCTTCCCCGCCGCTCATTTCTCCTTGGCTGGGGTTGCTGTGTGAGCAGCTGCCTCACGCTGCCGCCTTTCCCTCCACGGTCAACATTCCCCTCAAAGTGTGGACAAAGATGAGCCCTTTCTTCCTCCAGTTGCTTTTGTCAAGGATTTTTGTCCCAGTAGTGAGATAAGTAACCAGTGCAAGAAGGGAGCTGGAGAGGTGGCAAGATGCGGGGTTAGAGAAGACAGTGTCCCAGGCCCTGGAGACAGAGCCAGGAAGAAAGATGTTGAAAAAGTCCCCACATCTGGAACCCGCTCCTGGTCAGGTGCTCGCGAAGGCTCTGGGTAGGTGGCATGTCACATAGACCACACAGTGCTCTGTCAAAGAGGACATGGCTGACAATGGGAGTGACAGGCTAAGATTCCCAGCCACACCCACTAACTCCAAGCCACGCCCCCCGCCCTTGCAGTCCCCTGGCTCTGCTGAGCTCACTGACTTCAAAGCACCGCCCCCCCACCTTGCATTCCCCTGGCTCTGCTGAGCTCACTAGCTTCGGAGTGTGGTACAGTGGCGTGGAGACCTGCTTCTTTCCCGCTAGTCATCTGACTTCTTTAACTTTCACCTTCCTCATTCCCCATAGGGCTTTCAGTGAACAACAAATACATTTATCTCTATTAAATATATACACGAAGTCCTTATCACGTCTCCTGACACAAAAAGGCCTCTATCAACTGCTGAGCTAACATTGCCATTCTGATTCTCTTCTATGATTCAGGGCTGTGCTCCAGGGGCTGTGGTTAGCACCTTTCTTGGCCTGTATACAAGGTTCTGTTAACCCTTATCATTTAGCCCTGGGTCTACAACAGGGATTCACAGCTCCGTGACGGACACCTGAGATTCCAGCTACATCTGCCTGGTCACCTACCTTGCCGGTCCTGGTGGCCTCACACTGGAGCCTGCCGCTGATGATGAAGCACAGCCTTTGAGCAGAAGACAAGGTGCTGCCCTGAGCTTCAGCTCCGAGCTTTGGGCTCTGCTCCCAACCCCCGCTTTCTGCAGATGACAAGCTCGGGGTGGTGGGTGCATGGGTTATCTGCATGCCTGTGTCTCTCATTGCTGCCCTGGAGATACGAGGTGTGGCGACCCAGTTCCAGGCATTCCATGGGATGGAGGGAGGCTTTTTGCGTGAACGTTACTCTGGTTATTAGGAAACCTCTTCTGGAACATTCCAATACTGTGTTTTAGCAACTGTGGCAGAATCCTCCCTTGAGAGTAGAGGGATTAGGGGGCTGTATTAAGGTTCTCTAGAGAAAAAGAGGCAATGGAATGACTATATATTACAAAAGGGTTGTATTGGATTGGCTGGGTAGCACAATGGCTGGCTATAAAGGAGAGGCTGAGAACCAAGTAGCCCTGGAGTGTTCCTAGAGAGCCTCTGGGATCGGTTCACTGTTGGAAAGCTGAAGAAGCTGGGTTCTGAAGGCAGTGAAGGATGGATGATAGTGCCAGCAATAGCATCAGGGTAGACGGGATTAGCAGCAAGAAACAAAGGTAGATAAACCAAGCAGCGCCCCCTTCCAGGACCCCTTTATATCTGGGCCACCTCAAAGGTGCTACCCATTCCGGAGGGCTTCTCCTCCGAAGTTATTGTTTCTCGGAAAAGCCCCCGCAGAACGGCCCAGAGCATCCTCACTGATTCCAGATGCAAACAGCTGGCAATCAGGGCTAACCTCATTGGGGCATTCCTTATTGTAATCCTGCATTCATCTGGATGAAGCGGTGCTAATTTGCTGAGGTTTCTGACTTAATGACTGCTGAATAAGAACTCAATAAATCATAGCCAATGCATAATATTTGCCAAGCCCCAAGCTGTTAGTCTCTCTTCTCCCTTCATGTGGGTGGAAGGATGGTGGCGTGGAAAGGCCCAAAATCTCCCCGTAGTGTCTTTGCCTCCTTTTTATTAGTAAAAATAAATAACTGGATATAGCATAGTCAACAGCTGTATAACTCAGCTTCTTGGCCTCCGGTGAAATGTGGCCATATGACTAGATTCCATCCAATGGGATCTTGTGGAAGGCGGGGGTGATGGAGAGGGGGAACTCTTGTTCCTCCCACCTGCTTCCTGAAACGGAGACAGGCTGAGCAGCATTTAAACCATATGCTAAGAAGGACAGCCCAGTGGCAGCTGCAAGAATCCTACACCATGACCATCCTGGAGTCAAGCATCCATCCTGGGCTGCTTGTGCTGCCAGAGGAAAACAGCCCTACTTTACCTGGCTCACTGTAACTTTGAGTTTGGTGACAGCGCTTGGACCACTTAACACATGTGGGATTTGTGATTCTTCCGAGCATCCCCCAGAGACTCACCACTCATGACAGGCTAGGTCCAAATAGCCAGACAATGCTGTCAGAAGCACGGTTTTCCCTCCTGCCAACACATCCCTCCAAAGCCAGCCCCTCCTGCTCCCAGAAGCCCCCACGTGTGCATTATAGATGAGACTCTGCAGGTCGTATGCTACATGGCAGAGCCGAAGCCAGAGCTCAGAGCGTGCGAATGTTAATTCAGCTTCTTCCCCTCGCAGAGCTTCCTGTCCATCTGTAAGTATGTTGGGTGTGGGGGGAACACTAATCCCATCCCAATCCTCAAGTGGAGACATCAAAGAAGCTGGCAGGGGCCCCTTCCAGGGACAGCTGGAGGAATCCGGCTTGCTAAACCTAGCCTGCTGCCCTTTGCCCTCTGGCATGGAAGCTCTGCCTACTGGGCTTCTAAGAACCAAGCTGCCTCAGAGCCCCGGAGATGTTTTCTGGAAGGGGAAGTGTTTTTGATAGAGATGTGTGGTGTGGTTTTGCAGTGAACATGTTTAGGGCCGTCGGTGGCTGGTCTGTGTGCGTGGACGCAGGCACGTTAGCCCGAGGCCAGTTGGGACTTTTTCATTTGCACAGTGGTGATAACCTCACCTGCTTCACTGGGAGTTTCTGTAATTTAGATCCTGTGTGTCAGATGTTCCGTGAAATGTCCAGGGCTGTCCTGACACTTGCATTAGGAGGAGAATTTAGAAGAGATCTCTTAGTGACTAGTCAGGAGAATTGTTTGTAAACTATTTGGTGACCCCGTATGCAGCCCATTGTTTTTAGGCATGTTGATTGGTTGGTGCTTTTTCTTACTTTTAAAAATGTGACCCAATTTTATAAATTTCTCATGTATGCCTGAGGAAATTTCAAGAAATAATAGATTATGGAGAATTAATTCAGGGAGTTGGTTCTGTTGTTAAATTTGTTTTTTTTTTTTTTTTGCAAAATTAGAGAGCTGTGTTGAACTTTCTTTAACTATGGAATTAAGTTTTATGTTTTTTTTTGTTTTTTTTAAAAATTTTACTTTAAATTCTGTCTCTGTTTCTAACTATCTTCAAAGC
Source organism: Microtus ochrogaster (assembly GCF_000317375.1). NCBI lineage: Eukaryota > Metazoa > Chordata > Mammalia > Rodentia > Cricetidae > Microtus > Microtus ochrogaster. Next base: position 7,205,596 of record NC_022015.1, on the reverse strand, counting down.
TATTTTATTAATTTGATGTAAGCTAATAGGCTCCACCACATCCTGGAGAGTGGAACAGTTTTTGTAACATGTTGACACCCATGTTTTTCAAAGAGTATGTTTAAAATAATACAGCCAACCTGGATTTGCTTAGGTAAACTTAGCTGGCTATATGTTTCCATTATTTTACTTTTAACCTTTTTATGTCTTTATGTTTTAGACCTTTCTCTTTTAAACAGTAAATAGTTTTGAAAAGAATGAAGTTAGGGACTGGAGAGATGGCTCAGCAGTTAAGAACACTTGCTGTGCTTACAGAGGACCTTAGTTCAATTTGTAGCACCAGAGTTAGTTTGCTTATACCTGCCCGTAATTGCAGCTGCAAAGAATCTGATGCCCTCTATTGGCTTCCAAGGGCATTGCACACACACACAGACACACACACACACACACACTTTAAAAATTTGAAAAGTCAAGTCTAATAAGCTCTGCATATCAGTTTGTGACTTTAGTCCTTTTCATTTTCTGTTGGTCCTGGTTGTTGACACATTGTATCTCACTGTTCTTTCTCTTTGCTTTCCCCTTCTGTACTGTTTCTTCCTTGTGTGGTTTTGCCATTGATTTAACTTTTTTCCCCTCATGTCTACAATTTTGTAAGTTACCAATTCAGTTTCCATCCTCTTAGTTACTGTGTTGGATCTTGGTCTTGCACACTTGACACCAATCGATGCTATCTAAATGTCTCTTCTTAACACAGGAAGGAGCATAAGCATGTTCAAACGCTTCAGCTACAGCCAGTCCCACTGCAGTCACTGTTCTTGGTGGCTCTGTTGTGGAGCCTTTGGGTCAGTTATTTGCTTTAGTGCGCGGCCTAGTCTCTATCGCTGTCTGAGTGGTAGTAGCGCCGGGGTTGTGTTTATCTACATGTTTCCCAACTTCTTTGTTTTTGACTGTGATGCTTGTGAGACCAACTTTTTCTTTCTGAAGCTGATTATTTAGAAATCGCTTTGTAGAAGGCCAGTCTGATCACAAAGTTGGCTTTTGCTTATGTCAGGTGTCTTTAGTTTCTCCTCACCTGGCTTGTTGCTATTGTCACCATTGCTTGTTTGTTTGTTTGTTTGTTTTTGACCCCAGAGCCTTCTGCATGCTAGGCAAGCACTGAGCCACATCTTTGACTTTCTGGGACTAGCGCTTTCCTTAGCAGACTTACCAGTCTTTATTCTGCTATGTCTTGTTTCACCGCTGTTCCCAACTGTTCCCCACCGGGCTGTGGTCCAGCGACTAACATCACCTAGCCACTCACAAATGAGCTGCTTTTGTTCCCTGGCTGCTTTACGGGGTGTCGCTGTGTCCTTTCCTTTGTGTTTATTTCATTATAGGTCTGGATTTACTTGCTCATTTATTTCCCTTGCTTGGCATATTTGTGTTTCTGTATTTATAGATTCATATTTTTGGTCCTAAAAAGAATTCTCAACTTTTAATTTTTAATTTAACAGCTTTTATTACAAAAACTTTATATATTTGTATAGGTTCATGCCAAGCCATGAATATGGAGGCCAGAGGACAGCTGTTGAAACTGGTTTTCTTCTTCTTCCCTGGGGGTCCCGGGAATCAAACTCAGATTGTTAGATTTGGTAGCAGGTGCCTTAACACAATAGCAATCTTGCTGTCCTTTGGGCCCTCAAATATTGCTTCTTTTAATACAGTCCTTCTCTTTTCTCGCCCTTCCCCGTTCTCTTCCCTCCTCTTTTCTCCTTGCAGTGGTCTTGTACCAGCCAGGCTGCCTCAGTCTCCCAAGTGTGTGCTGCCACAGCCAGGTCCCCTGGTTTGCTGCCCACTGCTCACTGCTCCACCTCTTGCGTATTCCCCTCCCTATCTGACCTACAGCCTTAAACATTCCTTCAGCTCTGTCTTCCAGACCACTGATCCTCCATTCAGCGTGTCTTACCTGCTGTTTTGACATATTCACCCAAAGTTCAACACCTAAAAAATTCTGTTTCATGTCTAAAAAAAAAAGCATATTATTTATTTTCATATCTGCTTGGACACTTTTGGGAGTTTCCTATTTCTTGCACATGTTTAGCTCAATGTGTTTGTCCTCTCTTGTTGGGCATAAGGGTCTATCTGTAGTCTACACATTAAAGTTTCAATATGCCAAGATCTGGAGGGCTAAATGTTTCTCAGCCTTCGGACTCTCTCTCACTCATTCCAGATGAGTCTGGTCACATCTGTTGTGGGCTCTTTCTGAGTTAGCTTCATTTGTGGGGGAGATGGTCTGTTTCAACACCATGTTTCGTTGTTAGAATTCTGCTTGCTGTAATCAGTGTGGTGTCCAGAGATGGGGCTTTGAGAGATTGTTGAAGCTCATTTCCCAGGCAGAGCAGCAGAGAAACAATTCCATGCTCTGGCTGGGCCTCTATCATGGGTTCTGAGCAGGATGAAGCTTCCAGGACATTGGGAGCCCTAGACACTGGGCAGGGCAAGGCAACATCCCTGAGGTGCGCAGAACGA
>NC_022015.1:7163352-7202580 GCF_000317375.1 Microtus ochrogaster | reverse complement strand
CAGTACTAGACATTGTCCTGGTCAGCACGGCTATCAATGATATCATATCTCAAGAAGTTGTTGCACTAAAATTATTTAACCCTTTATTTTTAAATTTCAGGTTCTACATTACTTCTATGTATATAATGTTTTGTTAATGTGCAAAGCACTGTGGTGAACATCTATGTAAAAACACTTTTAGCTTTCAAACTAGCAAAAGGATAATTCCTGGGCTGATAGGTAAATTAAACTCATTGTTCTTTTCAGATCTTAGGTGGAAGGACCAAAGAAGAAATTGCTCAATGCTATTTAATAAAATTTGGGGGAAATCAGAGGCAGAGAAAGAGGGATTAGGAAAGAGGAGGAGGGAGAGAGGGAAAGAGAATGCAGAGTAAAATATTGCCATCTCGTATTCTGCTTCCCCCCCCCAAATTGATTTTTATCTGATTTATAAGAAAATAAGATTACCAGAGAGACATAGTTAGAATATTGATAAGTCTTCTAGTACTTTCCAGCCACATCCCTGAGAAAACACAACCCAACTCTAGTGTTCCATAGTGGCAGTCTCTCTGGCAGCCAAGGGTTGCACATGAAGACAGAACCAAATCAGTCTCTGAGTATTTTCTAATTAATTATTCCTAGAAGAAAAACTCACCAAGGAAACCCTTGTACTGACTGTAGAGATGCTTTGTCCTTCACCAGTCTTGGCCCTTGTGGGTTGGTTGATGGATGAAGGGTACCAGATTCCAACCCGAGTTATTTGTGGTTAGCTGGGTGTCCAGAGGTGTCTGTCAATCATCTGCTTTCTTAGCAATGTCATGGGCTTCAGGCATCAGCTCTCTTGTGTCTTCTCTGATTGGACACAAACAGAAACAATGCAACTTAAGTGTAAAATGTTAGAAAATTCTAGAAGCCACTATGGTATTGTTGGGGCTCTCCAGTGGGTTAGAGGAGGCTCTCCACTGTCTTCTTATGGGGGACACAAAACTGCTTCCTCACTGAAGATACCTGAACCTATGCTGAACAACAGTTGCTTCCCCAGTACCCGCCCGTCCACTTTCACAAAGTGACTGCAAAGTGTCAGGTGTCACGCTGGACAGGATGAGGATTACGCAGCCGCCAAGTGGTCATCAAGTGCCCACCTCAGGCAGTGCTGGAAGAATAAAGATGAGGGAGACAGCGGTTTGAAGGAGACAGAGGGCTTGTCTTCAGAGTTTCAAGTTCTGTCGTCCTTTTAGAGAAGGTAAACAGGCCAATAGAAGAACATTCATTGGTTAGTGGGCTTCTGATGTCATGAAGCAGACTGGGCAGGACATAAAGGATGCGTGGAAGAGGGTTCTAAGAAGACCAAGAAAGGATGCTTAAGCTGAGTCTTGAAAGAGCAGCTAGTGTTTACCAGGTAGATGAGAAGGGAGGGAATGGAAGCCAGTGGCACTGTGGGAGATCAGCCAGGCTGGGTATATCCTTATAGCACTGGCTGAAGGTAGAACACTGGGAGCTCTAGGCAGTGTGTTCTGGAATACAGATGGGAGAGAGAGGGGTGTCTGGGAAAAGCAGGGAGTAAGAGACATAGCACAGAGCCCACTTGCTTTGGTTGTGAGCTAGTTGGTATTGTACAGTACACTGTGAAACTGTCAAGAAGAAAGGCTCTCTGTGTGGGTCCAGAGCCAACAACTCTACTCACGGCAACCAGGAAGCCAGAGGCCTTCTCAGGGTGTGAAGCTGCAGGAGGAGGGCAGAGCTATGAGGTTAGGGGTAGGCAGAGCGATGGGCTAGTTCTTGTGATCCAAGATGGAGGTCTCTGAAACCTTCTAATCCAGGGAAGCTAAAGCAAGCACTCAAAAAGAGTGAAACCTTCCTGAGCCTCACCCCACCTAGAAATCTCTTCAGGGTTTAGGGGTCCTTTTCTTCTATTTAAACAAACTCTGACCCTGTATCAGGGGCAATATTAAACAAGGACTTAGGACCTGGGCTTGAAATCTGGCTCTATGTCCTGGATAACTTTTCTGAACCCCAATCTTCTCATCTAAAGAATGAGCACAGTCATATCAACCCCAAAGAAGGCCAGTCATTTGATGATTACATGGGACACTTAGCAACGTGACCCAACCTGGCAAACAATGAGGGTAGGTCCTGCTCTTAGAGACCAGCAGGAGGCCGGGAGTAAGGCTGATGGTCCCTCTGCCTGCCCAGTTACCTGCAGAGCCAAGCCAGCTGTGAGGAACAGCAAGGCCCTCAGACTGCTGCTGCTGCATGCAGTTGCTGGACACAGCTTACCCTTTGCTAAGTCAGACACATACCTGGTGCTCAGTTGAATGTTTTGAATTAGGGCTTTCTTCCTCCAGATTGATTGAGGTGCAAGGACTGTCTTCTTGGCACAGGGGTTTGCAGGGCAGAGGACCAAGAGACAAAAGAGACAGTGAAGTTTTCAGTGTCATCTCTAGAAAGGGAAGAGCTTTCCAGATAAGTAATACAGGCATTCAGTTCCTTTGTAACCACTCACTGTGTTTGGCCTATAATCTGAAGGTAGAGGTGATAACTATAGCAAGTTACCCATCACCTGCCTCCCATCTCTTATCCATGAATTTACCCATCACTCCATGAACTCATGCCTCTGCCTACCTATGCATGTGCACATCCATTCATTGAACTGTCACTATATATCTGCTTATCCATCTATTTATCCATCCATCCATCCATCCATCCATCCATCCATCCATCCATCCATCCATTGTGTGTCCGCAATGAGTTATATGTTGGTTTCTCTGCTCATTTTCTTCTGGATGCTTTTCTTCTGCTATAGCAAACATGCTCAGGCACAGATGCGACATCCATATTCAGTTTCAAAAACCCTGAGGACATCAAGTTGTGGTCCTGTGACATCCAAAGGGAATGGTTACACAGACAAGGATTAGTTCAGCCTCACACACTACATGGCCCATCATCAGGAACTCTTTCCTGATATTCTCTTCACCTGCTGCAGGGGCTAAGGAGAGCTATTACTACGTCCACTCAGTCCAGGGGCTTTTCTTGTTTCTTTTCTCTGTCTGTACTCAGAGCCATGAATGAATCTATCAGATAGCTAGAGAATCCTATCTACTCACTAGGATTAATAGAACAGCTCAGTGAAAACCTGTCTTTCTTAACATGAAAACATGAACATATACCTACTTTCTCTTGTGCATAGAAAAGATTCAGAAAGAATTTGGTAATTGGCCTTGGCCTCCTCCTGCATGCTGTGTGATGGTACCCACAGCCCGGACTTAACAAAATACGCAGGAGATCAGTTACAGCACTACCTTACCCAAAAAGAGCCATCTTCCCCCAAGAGAAAGCTCTCCCAGTCTTTCCAGATGCCAGAATGCCTGGGGCCATCTAGCTTCTTTCCGAGTACCAGTCCCTCACCCACTTACCCCACAATCTGGCAAGCTCTTTCTTCCTGTCTTACACGGAGGATATTTATTCTGCACCCCCTGAGATCCTAGCCAAACTTGTTTCTGAGGTTAGAGCCGTCAGTAAAATAGACATGGCCCATGCCTTTCGGAAGCTGCTGAGAGGGTAAGAGAGGAGATGCCAGACACATGCCTGAGATGGGTTGCAAGACCAGGAAAGTGCATCCTAGTAACTTTCCATCCATCCATCTTACTCATTTGTCTGCTTTTGTACATTGTTCCTCTTCCAGTCAGGCACAAATACTGTCATGGCCTGACCACTAATCCAGGCACTGGGTATGTAAATGATCTTGACCTTGTCCTCAGAGTTTTCAGGGGCTGAAAACATGGGAGAAATTGATACTTTGCTGCCATTGGAACAAGGATACAGAATGAAGTAGGGGGACAAAATAACCACCGTGCTTGGGAGGCCTCAGGAAGGTCAAATCTGATCAGAATTTGGAGACAGGATGGCAGTGTGCCAAGTAAAGAAGAAGGCTTGGATATGACAGGCAGGAGAGAGTAGATTGTAGGGATTGCGGCTCAAGGATTGGTGTGGAATTGGAGGTGGGCAGAGTGTGTCCCGGCAGAAGAGGTACCAGAAGAAGCTGAAGCAATGCAGGCTCTCAGGAATGACCTTGGAGAAAAAAAGGCTGTCAGTCATGGCTGCTTAAGAAACTCTGAGAATGGACAAGAGCTACCAGAGATGCGGGCATTAGCGGGAATAGCTGTTCAGGAGGTTAAAAAGGCACATTTTGAGGGACCCCATCTCTGCACTTGCTACCTGCTGGGATGTGTTTGGCCTCAACTGGGGAAGCCTGTTGCTGCAGGGTAATTTCTCCCCTGTTGCCTACACTTACCTCCTAGTGTGCTAATGAGCACAGAGCTTCAGGAGATGCTCAGCCTGTCATTTAGTGTCTGTGGAGTGGAGCCACAAGGCTGCCTGGAGGCCCTGCCAGGGCCGACACCTGGCTTTGTGAGGCCGGCCTGGGGTTGGAGGGAAGGTGTTCCTGCTTGAGAGGAAGAGGGTACTTGGAAGGATACAGTCGAACCAACACAAGATTGCATCTCTGAATGCTTAGAAATATCAGGGCGGAAGCTCAGGCTGTGGGTGGAAGTGTGAGGTGATAATGTCTGCATTTTGATCTCTGTATCTTCTCTCTTCTGGACTGATAGACAAGAAAGAATATCTGTGGGCTATTTTGGAATTCTCCCTGCACCTACCCAAGAAGAGATTAAATAAAGCAAAAACAGAAATTTACCCTGTGATTGGAAAGAAAACTCCAAACCGTGAATTAAAGTTTGGGCTGCTGGAATAAGGTGCATTCAAGGGGGCTGGAGAGATGATGGTTCAGTGGGTTAAACCGCCTGTTGTACAAGTTTGAGGGGTGTGAAAGCCCAGGATCTATGTAAAAAGCCTGGCGTGGCCATAGGTGCCTACTACACCAGCACTGTAGGGACAGAGACAGGAAAATGGCTGGGGCTTGTTGGCTGCCAGCCTAGAACTCTAGGTTCAGTGAGGGACCTTGTCTCGAGGGAATAAGGTAGAGAGTAATTGAGTAAGACCCATGGCATCCCTTCTCTGGTCTTGGTATTTGACATGGACAGATACATCGCACATATATGAAACATACAGCGTAAACATGTCATGGATGAGGAGGAAAATGCCTTGTCCTCACGCAGTGAGCCTCAGGTAAGGGCAGGCCACAGTGGCAGAGTTGTGCTGCATAAGGACTCTCAGGGATTTGGATCCCTCTACCTCTTCTCCCCTCAGCTTCAGGGTCAAGTGTGGATTCCAGACACACTCACATCCACCTGGTGGAAAAGGAAGAATGCACTGGTAAATTCATTGCTCAGCAAATCTGTTTCTTTGGACCTAGTTTTACTTGGCAATCAACCTCCCTGCCTTACGACCACATCAAAGCTGCAGGAAGTGACATGAGTGTGTGCTCCTGACAGCTTCTGAGCTATGTGTTGGTCTTGCGTGAGGTAGCTGCCACCTGTAGAACTTGGTACAAGAATGAAACACGTGGAACTGACCTGGAACAGATCCACTGGTCTGGGCCTGAAACCTATAGTCCTGGGAACAAGAAGCTTAGACTTATTAGCATCTGAATTAGGGAGTCATATTATATAGCAGAAAAAGCTGACAGATACAGTACATAAGTTGAGGGCAAGCAATCTTTTAATCTATTAAATAAAAAGTGGAATCTTAATAAAAATGTGTACACATAGCTGCAAGAGAATCTGGAAGAATCATTTTCTAGTTAAATAATCAAATTCCCCATTTAAAGAAAGAGAATGGATGGCAGATAGGCATATGAATGTAAACTCACTAGCCACTGAAGAAAGACACATTAAACCATTAAGACCCTTCTAAACTACCACTTAGAGTGGCTAAAATTAAAAAGTCATTTAACAATTTAGCAAGAGTGTGGGACAACTAGAATTCTCATACAATATTTTGCTATGACTTAAAAAAAATCAGCTTAGCTGCGTGGTGGTGGTAAACACCTTTAATCCCAGCACTTGGAGGCAGAGGCAGGCAGATCTCTGAGTTTGAGCCTAGTTTAATCTACAGAGCTAGTTCCAGGACAGTCAAGACACAAAGAAACCCTTTGTAAAACAAAACAAAACAAAACAAAACAAAATCAGCTCAGCTGATGGCTGAATACATGATTCAGTGCTTAAGAATACTTCCTACTCTTCCACAGGGTTGGAGTTTGATTCCCAAAATCCATGTCTGTAACTCACGCTCCAGTGGATATGTTGCCCTCTTCTGGCCTCTGTAGGCATTGCACACTCATGCGTGCGTACACACACACACAGACACACAGACACACAGACACACAGACACACACACACACACACACACACACACACATTCTCATAAACAAAAATAAAAATTGTCATTAAACCCAGCTCAGTTTGACAGTTTCTTAAAAGGGTAAACAATCTATCACACACCTAGACAATGTGCTTCTACAGATGGAGACTGTTCAACACTGTAACAACATTACTGGTAACCATCCTGCGTTGGTCCTTTCTACCGGCTGCAAAAAATCCACTAGACTAAGCATCGTATGAACAATAAAAATTATCTTCTCATAGCTCTAGATATCAGGAACTTTAAGACCAACATACAAGCAGCTTCCGTGTTTGGTAAAGGCTTCTTGCTTCAGAGATGATCCCTCTCGCTGAGGTCTCCCAGGGCAGGAGGAGTTGAACGCTGTCCTTGTGGTAGAAGGCCAAAAGAGCTAAGCACGCTCATCCCAGCTCTTTGGTGGAGCAGATAGCCGACTTTGACCAGACTGGCAGTCTAACACAGAAGGGAGGGGACAAGGGTGTCTCTGACCAATGGTCTAAAGCCCTCTCTGATGCCAGCTTTCCCCATTGTAGACAGGTGTGATGATCTGGGAGTAGAGGGAAGCCTCACCCAGTCTGGGAAGCCCCACCCAACCTGAGAAGCCCCGCGCAACCTGGGAAGCCCTGCCCAACCTGGGAAGTTCCGAGAACTGGAAACTGTTTGACTGAAGGAAAATACAGTCCCTCAAGGCAGGGGAGGTTAGGAGAGTTCTGCAAGCCTTCCCCTTAGGGAGGCTAGAAGCTAAGCAGATTATAAGAGGTGTTTATTCAAGTCCTCCAAGAAGTAGACATCCGGCAAGAGGCATTGGAGGACTGTGTCCTGAGAGCTCTCACTTCCCTGGGCCCCAAGTTTATAGCATGCAGGCTTTCAGGTTTGAAATGGGCACTCAGGCAGGTACATCAGGAAGAGGAGGTCCACCTTGATTTCACGCGCGTATGAAGACTGCCATCATTAAGTTGGACGTATCTTCCTGCGAAGCAGAAGAAGCTCTTGTGGGATCTAACTCTTAACTCCTCCCACTGTGGACCAGGCCCTTAACTTGAGCCAGCTTGCTTTGGCCATTAGGATGGGAAGAAACGCGACACCCACAGAACCTTCATGGATCTTCACGCACCAGGTATCGCTCTCCGGTCATTCATACTTCTTCCTTCTGGTCACTTATCCTTTTTCTTTGCCTCCATGAGAACATGGCTGTCTTGTCTGGTAGAAAAAAATCAGCATGCTGAGGCGTTATGAGATACAGTAGAGACAACCCTGGTGACCCTGTTAAAGCCACACTAGATCAGCCCATCCCCAGCTCACTCAGGACAAAATGATTGAAAAACAAAACAAAAAAAGCCTGAACTCAGCTCACATTATGATGAATGTCAGGACTAGACAACCCAGAGAGCCTCTTGAAAAATGGGAATGAATTTTTATTATAAAGAATTGATATTTTAGGCAACGATACCTGGGGTGATGTACACAGAGCTAACTGATACAGTGTCCAAACCTCTGCCTCACTCTGGTCTCCGTATGTCCACTCAACTGGGAATACTTAACCTGAGCCAACATTGTTTTCTGTCTCGGTTCATTTCCAAACTTCTGGACAGCAGGGGATAGGGAAAGCCTGGCCCCCAAGTTCCCAGCTCATTCCTCTTGGGTAGGTGGAAGGCCAGCTGGTTCAATACAACCCTCTCCAGAGGAAGGCAGAGCTTGAAGTAGCAGGGAGGGGGCAGAGGACGTGAATTTCACTATGGAAATATACAACTTAATTACTACTCAACATTTGCCATACCCAGGTATTCTAATTAAGAGAAAAGGTCAATAGGTTAAATAAGTAACTTAATCAGAAAATTATGCAAAGTGCCACAAATCAAACATATTACACAGCCCTTGAGATCGATATGGTATGCAAATCGATTACCAGACATCGGGACAACTGAGTAACTGGAATACACAGTTCATCAAGGAAGACCAAGAGATGTGGCAGGCTGTGTGTGCGGGTGGACTGGTACCCCCAGCAGTATGACCGTGAAGGGAATACCTTTTATTTTGGTGCCCCGAAGGTGTGGAGGGTTGTCAGTCAATGTGGAATGGGTGCATGTCAACCTGGCATTATGCATGGCTTACAGGGCGGTACTACAAGCCTGCTCTCAGTCCCAGCCCTGTTTCTGCTTAGCTGTGTGACCTTGGAAGAGCCACCTGACCCTCTGGCACTTCCTTAACAATATGAATGTTTGCCCCAGCCTCTCGGGGTCAGGGGTGTTGGGTTAATCTGCTCTGGATCCAGGGTGTCTACTAAGAAAGAGGATGTGATGGAGGGATGAGACACGGAACCAGTGGATTTCCTTCCCCTCTGCTCCTTCCTGCCTTCCTACTAAGCCCTGCAGGCAGGGCACATGGCCAGTGGCCAGCAAAATGTCCCTCTACCCGTTTAGGACAGTGGTTCTCCACTGGGGCTGCTAGCTGGCAGGCCCGGAGATATTTTTGGCTGGTACAATTTTCAGGGTGGGGGATTGCTACCGACATCTAATGGGTAGAAACCAGGGATGCTTATGAATATTCTACAGTGGCCAGAAAAAGGGTCCCCTGGCCCCCACCTCAACAACTAACTAGTCCTGATGGCAGTGTAGACAGGTCCAAAGTCCTGAATTGAGAGGATTACGTAGCTTCTCGTCTCTAGAGTTGGAGACTCCAGAATCTAGAGGGATAGAGAGGGTTGGCCAGAGCCTAGAAGGTTATAGGAGCCCTCAGGATTCTCACTTGTACCTTGCCCCACTGTGGCTGCAAGAGCCCCAAACAAGTCCTGGTCTTCCAGCTCTGTGTTTGAGGGTAGAGCTGGTTCCCACCGGCCCTGTTGCCTGGGCTTCAGAGAGGACCGATATAGGATAGCTCTTCCCAGAGTGAATTCTGAAAGCTTGGCCTGGCCTTGCTCAGAGGCTGGCAGCAATGGGAGCATGCCCTGGCCTGGCATTCCCCTCAGACTACAAGAATGTTTCAGAAATGGACCCTTATTTGGGCTTGTTTTTGTCCCAGAAGCTGTAAGGCTGTCTGCATTTTCCCAGGCCTTCCTGTTACTCCAGGGAGGGAAGTGGGACCTTTTGGACCATGCCAGCCTGGTGTGGAGGAAAGGGTACCCATCCCCCTCCTGGGCACAGAAGGGAAGGTCTGGGGAAGAGTGTCCCTTCTCGGGGACCTGTGGGAAAAGATGGGGAACAAAAGGGTGTAGTGTTTGCCTCCAAGGTCTCCTCTTAACACCAAGGCCCTGAGATGTCTTCTACCCGAGGCTAGGGACTGAGCCAGGAGACTTCAGTTAGTGCTGGAGGGAAAAGAGAACTAGAAATTAGAATTCTCTGACACAGAAAGTGGGATCCACACTGAGCAGGCCACATGTTGGACATGGAGCAGGATGGAAGCTTCAAGAAATCCCTGTGTTTAGAGATTTTCTCTCGAGGCTCTGGAGGTCTCCAAGGCCTCTGAGATCACAGAGTCTCTGAAGGCTGAGACCAGGCCTGTGTCATGGGGGTCAGGTCTGGAGAGGAGAGCAGAAGACAGTTTATCTCCTTTCTCATGACCTTAGCAGTCACCTTCGGCAGCTAGCCTCCCTTTCCCAGTCTTGGGACACACACAAGACATAGCAGACCCATCCCCACCTCCCACAGAGCATTGGCGGAGTGGGGGGGGGCGTATAGTCCAGGAGCTTGCCTAAGGCCACAGCCTGGAGCAGCTGCTGATGCCTAGGTCTCCTCACTGGTCTCCATAATGTGGTATTCTCATGGCAACTTCTGCTTCCTCAGCTTGGACCTTTTCATGAAATGCTTTCCTCCAGAAAGTGTCCTGCACATGCTATGTTCTGTCCCAAGATAAGTTATCTTGCCTCAACGTTTACTCTCATCATTCTTGAGAACAGAAAACAGCCCCGGTGGGGGCGTCCATCCCCCAGCTGTGGGCCCGGCTCCTTGAGTGCTAACCAAGCAGGTCTCCTTGAACGGAAGCTTTCCACGGTGCTTGTGGCAGCTGTCGCAGGGCCAGGACCAGAGTGAATTCATGAGTCTGACTGGAGAAGACAGAAGTAGAATCTCTGGGATCTTCTGTCATACTTCATGTGTGGAAATCAGTGTCTGGGTCCAGTTGGCGCTCAAGAGAAGGAATCACAAACCGTAGTCTTGGACGTCAGTCACCCAAAGCCCCTACAGTGTGTTACCCCAGTGAGGCAGCAAGGATGGCAGCCATGTGCACCACATGTCCTCATTTCTCCCCTCGTTGGATAGTTGTTGACTTCAAAACTTTTATGGGACAGTTCGTTTCTGCCCTCATGGAATCTTATACCTGGAGTGTATCTGTGTCAGAGAGAGTGGAATATCAGGGAGAGAGCTAAGAAGAAAAGGGTGGGAGTGGGGAGCTGGGCAGTGACCATCACACAGCCATGGTCCTGACCTCTCTATAGAGGAGGCTCCTTGTCAATCGTGTGGCTACCACAGTTAAAGAAAGGTAGAAAGGCTGTAAGGAAGGCTGGGACACTGGCCCTGACAAGACCCTACAGAACTGTGATGGTACACACAGGACTCTGTCCAAAGGGACCAGTCCTCCAGCTCCCATTTCCTGGAAGTCCTAATTTCAGCCTCTCTTCCCGTACTGGCACTTCCTGCTCTGGTCAGCTGACACTCTCCGCCCATGACTCATCCCACAACTGCCTCAAGGGCTGTAGCCATTGTGTCCATAGTCTGAATGGATTCCCCTGGTGCCGGGAGTTATGGCTTCACAGGGCTGGGAGGGTGCTGGTGGCCAGGGTAGGGAGGCAGTGGTGAGAGCCCCTCTGTTATAGCTCAAATTCATTTCTAATTCACTTTCCTTCCGAAGTGGTTTTGTGGCTGTACTAATGCAGGTGCCATAAATAGTATGTCCACGGGCCATAATGGAGGGAGGGAGAGAGCGAGAGCAAAAGATGTATTAAGTGCGCACCGTGGGCTTCGGGAGGGGGGGGGAATCCTTTTGATCTCTTCCCACCGCACAATGCCCTATTACCTTGTTGGCTTGCATCAGCCAGAGAGAGGATGTTTCTCATTGTGATTGCTACAAATTGGCACCTGTTTCCCGGAGAGTAGCTTTCGCCTGAATTAAGTGGAGCGTCCAGCTCCATCCCAGGTGCTAAGGACCTCCTATTAGTGGGGAATGTCAGCACCACCGAGCCTCTAGCTGGGATGCCTTTGGCGCCCCTCCCAGGGAGTCGGTGCAGCCTGGGGCTCCCAGCAGGGCAGGTGGTCCATCAGAGGACACAGCTGATGCTGAGAGGGAATACTTAGGGAATTTGGAAGAGGTGGTACCGAATTTTGAATTCATGTTTTCATTCTCAAACTGGAGCTTCTCTGATTCTCTTTTATTTAATTACTAAAATCATTTAAAAAGCAGCTGTTGAGGGGGTGCTGTGTTCAGGGCATTCTGATGGATGCTGGGGACACAGCAATGGGAGATAGAAGGTCTTTGCCCTCATGGGCCTTGCAAAAGTATACATCTTTCTTCCCATCTTAACGCATTGCAGGTCTCTCATGCTGCTGGAGACTGCAGGCTATTGATCCCTACCCCTCCCAGGACTCTCTTTTTCTCATTCCTCTCTTTCTCATTACAATCTGTCTGGTCCTGTATCACCTCACTGCTCCACAGCCCAGGAGCTCCCAGTTTCTGAGTTAGCTTCCTGTTTAACTGTATAATGATGTAGTGGCTTAAGCCAACATCTTTTTTCTATCTCATAATCTTGAAGTTCTATAGTTCTGAAGTTGACACTAGTCTCACCGGGTGAAACTCGGTGTGAGCAGGGTTTCATCAATTGCTGGGCGCTCTATCAGGAAACTAGTTCCTTGCCTCTTTCGGGTTCTAGAAGCCACTGCATTCCTTCTCAAAGCCAGTGATGGCAGGCCTAATTCTGCGCTGCATCTTCTGACTACCCATTCCTGCCACCCTCCCCCTCGTTTTTTATGCATGTATGCTATGTGTGTGTATGTGGTTTAGGTGTGTGTGCATTCATACAGGGGCCCAAGGCCAAGAACAGTGTCTTCTTCAATTGCTTTCCACCTTACTTTTTTGAGACAGAGTCTCTTTGAATCTGGAGATGGCAGGTTGGATTATTGACTAGGCAGTGAGCCATATGTATCTGCTCATCTCTGCCCCCACAGCTACCGTGTTTGGATTTTAAGTGGGTGCTGAGGATCCGAACTCAAATCCTCATGCTTGCATAGCTACATGTTAGCCACTGAGTCATTTCCCCTTTCTTAAGGATCTTTATGGTTACATTGGATTCTTTCCACAGTCAGGGTGGTCTTCTGGTCTTCAGGTTAGTGGCTTAGCAACCTTAATTCTGTCCCAAATCTCCTTTCCAGAAAGTGTAACACTTTGAGGTGTCTGGACCAGACTGTGAACTGGGTATCACTTTGCAGATAGCGTCTTTGTCCTTCCTAAAACCCTCTTGCTCTTCAGCCATGAGCTAAGTTCATCACCCGTTCATCACCTCAGCCCTCCACAGGCCTGGTCCCTCCGTGCTGATGGCCTTCCCTCCAACACATGTTTTAGGCCTCAGCTGAAGTGGCTTCCTCCATGAGAAGACTGTCTTCACCCATTTGCGGCCAGCAGGTTCTCATTCTCACACAGAGGCTTTCATGGCCTGTAGCAAAAAGACCCCCAACACTGTCTGTCCCTGGACTGTGGAAGCTGGGATGGCAAGGGCCTGACTTCCCTGTCCCAGCAAAGATTTATTGGTTCGTTGGATAAAGGGCAAAAATGTATAGAGCTCTTACCTAAGAAAGTTGTTCTGACCCGTGTGTGTGTGTGTGTGTGTGTGTGTGTGTGTGTGTGTGTGTGTGCGTGCAAAAAGCAAGGATCAGGCTTGTTGAAGTGATAATCTCTGGGGAGGGGAGGGGGCAGGAGCAAAAGGAAGGTGACATGTCTTTTGTGGTATCTGGACTCTGAACGCTTAAATTCATTTGCTATAGGCACCCATAACTTTTTAAAGGGTTTAGTTTTTAAAACAAAAACTAAACAAAATAGCTTTGTCATTAAATATGATCAAATACCACAGAAAGTAGATGACATATTGTTTTAAAGTTATCTGATTGAAGACCCCCCCAGATATGATCCCTTCATTGTTGCTGGTCCACAGCCTCAAACAACACTGTGGCTGTCCTGAATCTGCCCATGAGTAGGCCCCACTGGGATTGGTTGGGAAAGATAGCTGTCATGTCAGGTCTGATGCCTCCACCTCCCTCAGGTGTGCCCATCAAGGGACTTACAGGGCAAACTGTGTGTAGTGTGTGTGTGTGCACATGTGTTTGTATGCATGTGTGCATGCACGTGTGTGTGCACATGTGTGTGGTGGACATGATGTAGTATTTAATGTGTAGTATATATGTAGTGTATGTGCTCTTTTAGAGTGTGTTTGTGTAGTAGGTCGTGAGTATGGCATATAGGTTTGTGTTACCTGTGATTTGTGTGGGCTGTGTGGTGTATGTAGGTATGATATGGTGGTGTATGTGGTAAGTATGCCATCTATATGTATTATCTGGACACTATGAGTGTGGTATATGTGTTTCTGTTGTATGTGCATGTGTGGCACATGTAGTAAGATGTTTATGTTATGTGCCATGTGCTATGTGAGCACATGGTGTGTATATATGAACTGAGGTATGTGTGATGCATGTAACATGTATTTACATGGTATGTGGTGAGTAGTATGTATGCATGGTATGTGGTGTGTACAGTGTATGAGGTATATGTATAAATTATGTATAGTATGGGTGATGTTGTGGTACATGCATTTATGTGCAGTGTGTGGTATTTGTATGTATGATGTATGTTTGTTTTGATATATTGGTATGTATGTGTGTATAATTTGTTTTTATGTGTAGCATGTGTAATGTGTGGGATACATGGTGTATGTGTATATAATATAATCACGTTGTATCTATGTGTGGTGTGTGGTAAGTTAATATGTGTTGTTGTATGATGTATGTCCATATATAGGGTGTGTGACTGGTGTATGTTTGATATGCTGCATATGTGATATTGTATGCATGGTGTGGCATGTGGGGGTATGGTGTGTGCCTTATATAGTATGTGTGATGTGTGGTATGTATATTGTGTGCGTTGTGGTATATGTTTGTATGGTATATTGGGGATAGTGTATATGTGGGGTATTCATGTTTTTATGGGATTTGTTTTCTGTTGTATGGGCGTTATGCTAGGCATATATGTATTGTTGCATGGCATGTGGGAGTGCTGTTTGTAGGGTGTGTGTGTAGAGTATCTGTCTGTTATCTATTGCGTGTATGTATTGTATATCTGTGTGGCTACATAGGTCAGGTCAACAGGGTGACAGACACTCAGCAGACTCTCTATGCTGATCCCTCTTACCCTGCTTGGCACACCTCACACCCAGGATGACTCATTTGAAACACCCTGCACAGAGCCTAGGGCTCGGTAGTACTCAGTCAACAGCGTGCACACGACCAGGTGTCCTGGAGGGGGCAGGGGACAGTGTGTGAGCGTGTACTTGACCAGGTGTCCAGGAATGGTCAGGGGGAGAGTGTGTGAGCTGGGCTTTAGGGGGAAGGATATGACTGGCTGATAGCTGTGCCACTGAGCCTAGGCCTGGCACGGTAGGAGTCCTGAAAACACAGGACGTGGTGGACTTCAGAGGAGAGGAAATGCCCAGTGTCCCAGAGCAGCCAGTAGCCCAGAGAGCAGCACCCAGGCATCAGGCCAGCCCTCTGCCTTTAAGCTGCTGCAGTCCAAGCCATCTGGGTTTGGCGAGAACACACACCAGCTCCCAAAGAGGGGGCTGTGGGTTTTCCCTTTGAGCTCTCAGATGTCTTTAAATTGGTCAGAGTAATTTTTTCCTTCAAGTCATTCAAAATGTTCTGTTTCTGGCCTCAGCTTGGGTTTCGCTTTGCCACATGGAAAGGTCCTGGGGAGCTCCGTGAGCCAGAGCGCCCTATCCAGTTTGCTCTCTCCAGCCCTCTGCCAAGGCCGGCCTGGGCTGAGGGAGTGATGGGTGGCTGCTAATGGGAGAGGCGCAGAGGCCTCGCTTCCGAGTCTGGTGGTCAGTGGGCGGGGTGAACTAATGGCCTAGCCCAGGTCCCAGGTGTTGCTGAGAGCTTGGCCACCTAAAGCCAGACACCTGGCTCTTCGTTCCAGGGGATGGAGTGGGACTCAGAACCAGACGAATCTGTGGCTCTGGCTGCGCTAACCAGCAGCGCAAGTGTGAGGAGCTGCCCCTGGCATTCTGGGCCTCCAGAGATGGGTACGTGCCATCTTTGAGTAGTCAGAGCCTCACAGTTGCTCCCCAAGCCCTCCTAGCACTGGCCTTGAAGGGAGGCTCACAGGCAGACACTCAGTAGTGAAATAATTGAGGAAAAGGGGCGCTGAGGGACTGAGAGTGGGTGCCTCAGGGAAGCTGAGAGAACAGAAATACTGGATGAGGCAAAAGCCTTCCGCTCTGCCAGCCCATACTTACCGCAGGCTCAGCCCCAAATACTCATCTCTGTTGCCAGTGAAGGTGTTACTCTCAGGGGGTAGAGCGAGGGCATTCTGTTGGGTATGGCGCAAGACTGTCTTGATTGCTTTGTTGACTGGCTCAGACAAGCGGTCCTGGGAAAGGGGACGTTAACTCATCCCTGAGCCTGTACACCTAAGATCTGTGACAGCCACAGACACAGATCTGGAAGGAATTTGTTTCTTCTTGTGCTGGGTTAGGAGCAGCCAGGGCCAGATAGGCGGTGGCAAGGGATGGTTTTTGTTGTTGTTTGTTTGTTTGTTTGTTTTCTGATTCTTGCAGGTCTCTGATGCAGGCCTGGCTTTCTCTCACAAACACAGCAGCTAATTCTGGCTAATGTGGGCCAACAAGCTTTATTAAAATGTGTTCAGAACCGGTCGGGATCTCTGGAGAGCGATGGCCCCTGGCTGGACACCCTTCAGCCAGGAGGAGTATCCAAAACCACCTCCTAAAACCGGCTAGTACCAGAAGAGTGTCTCAGTTGTCATCACGGGCCTACATTGTAGTCAGCTATCCTGGTGGTTAGATGTTCTAGAAACTAAGCTTTGGGTTTCTTGGAATCAAGTGTGGTGGGTGTAGCTGCCCTCACTGGACTTGGAGTTGAAGGGGCTCCCTTCAACTGATTGAGGGGAGCCCCTGAGTGAGGGGAGCCCCTGTGGGTGAGGGGAGCCTCTGGGAGAGGGGAGCCTTTGGGTGAGAAAAGTCCCTGGGTGAGGGAGCCTTTGGGTGAGGGGACCTGAGTTTTCACCACAAGAGAATGTGGAAGGTTAAGTTTTGGCTTCTGTTAAAAAAAAAAAAAAAAAAAAAAGGTGGGTTGTCTCCAGACAACTCCAGAGGCTCTGGGAAAGAGCCTCTGATGTAGAGGAATAGGAATGTTCATAGGTGACAAATGACCAGCACAGAGGTGTGCAGGACACTTTCAGGTGAGCAGTCTACAAATTTCGTTTACTTTGGTTTCGATTTCCTCAGGGTAATGACAGATGGGCTGGGGTGTCTAGAGGCTCCTCTCGCCCCCTTTCCCCTAGTGCTCTCGCAGTGTCTTCTGTGGAGACCCGTGGCTGTGCCTCTCTTCGGACCCTTGAAAGGAATCTTCCAGAAGGCCATCACTCACTGTAGTTCTCTTTCGGCATTTTTCCAGTTTTCTTCAGTGTGAGATCCTGGACGCTGGCCAGCATTGAGTAGGTGTGGCCTGCAGGGGCTGGAGTCTGTCCCCTGAGCAGTGGCGAGGTGGCACTTTCAGAGAGATCCACATGTGTGCCTGCTTTTGTCTCAGGGCCACAGGAAAACAGCACCCTGGACCCAAGGGACTTTCTGTCTTTCCCAAAGGTTACAGACTGGTGTTGCAGGGCGCAGCTCTTAGATCAGTGGCTAGACTTTGATTCTGTTGGCTTGCAAATGCTCTGGAACCAGGCTGGGTCCTTTCCTGGGCCAAGCTTACCCCAGAAATGCTGGTGTTCTAGAAGGGGATGAGTCATAGGCAGGGTGGCCTTTGGGCACCAAGTTGATCAATTTCACTTCCATATTCTTTTTCTATAGTTATTCCAGTGCTCCAAATTAAGGGCTCTCTTTTACTAAACAATATGATTTTAGAATATCACTGTACTTGTTTTTATTATAAAATAATGTATACTTTATAAAAATTCAGGCAACATATACCTCTTAGATGGAAATGTACTTAGACACTGTGCTGTTTTTTAATCTACATGTGTATGTGTATTTGCATATGTAAAGATGAAATTAATCCATTTGGAGAAAGATGTCCACCCTATAGTGTTGACTTTTAGAAGCCAGTTTCCACTCGTGACTGTTCACGTTTTATTTTGACTAAAGTGGAAAGAGCTATCTAACAGACTGTGGATTGAGCCACCCAGTGGGTAGTAAGCTCTGGGGGAAGGTGTGCTGGTCTTGTCTGACCTATAGGCTGGAGCTAAGCAATAGGATTACCCATTTCATGCAGTTAGCCTTGGTTGCCCCTGTGTAATAGAACACAGAAGAGGAGAGAGAAAACAAGCTGACTCTGCCAGGCCCAGCCCTGAGTCCCCTGACATGCCTCTTCCTTCACACGAATGGCCTGGTGATGATGGAAGACTCTTTCTGGGGAGCTCCGGGGAGTGGCTGGCCTGCTGGCTTCCCAGAGCTGTGGTCCCCATGGCTGTGAGAGTTCTGGAAGACTTCACAAGGCCCAGGTAGATCTGTAGTTGGCTTTTACCCAGAGACACTGAGTAAATACTTATAAAATGTTCAACTGACCAAACAGTGCCAAGTCACCTTGGTGACATTGTCTGCGTGTGCTGTAACAGGTCTTCTGCGTCTCAGGGAGTCAGGGAGCCTCGTGGGAATGGGGCATCACTGAACCACCTCTCTCCTGTCTCGCTCTCTCCTGCACAGGCCTCGTCCCCACAGAGAGGGCAGTGACTTGATAACAAGACTGCGATGAGTAGGGACATTTTAAATTTCATGTGTTGACTTATTTATTGACAGAGTCTCACGGCACAGCCTGAACTGGTTTCCTGTCTCATCCTCTCCAGTACCAGGACTACAGGTCGGCACCTCCAATCCCTGAGTGTGGGACAGCCGGTCTTCTGGATGAAAGCTCCCCACAGACAGAACAAGCTCATCTTCAGTGCCTCTTCCCTGGAGTACTTCACCAGGGCTCACCCCCACCACCCGAACCCTCCCCCATGTCTTTCTCTCTTTGCAGTTCCCAGAAGCAGGACCCAGGCCGCCAGCTGCAGCCTGTCCAGGTTCTCCATCGGATTATGAAGCTTAACATTTTTGTGAAGAAGAAAGTCTTCCCTCTGGGAAGCGATAAGAACATTCCATCCTCCTCTGGCTCCAGGGAGCCTGGGAAACAATCGCCAAAGGGGGAGAGTCCCCAGGGACAGATGTCCTAGGCCCTGGGCACAGGCAGGGCTGCCCTCTGCTGGCCCTTACCTTCCTCTTCCCCCAATCCCTTACTCCCCCACTCCATAGCTGTCTGATGTGGTCTCTGGGCCAGGGGAGGAAAGCAGACCAAGCTGCAGGCATAGCCTCTTCTTAATGGAGAGCTTTTCTATGCCCGGGGCTGGTGGGGTCACAGGAAACTGTGGGGACTAGTTCTGGCTGTGAGTTGTAGTCTGGATGGTGGTCAGTTCCCAAAGGGAGTACTTAGAAGACAGGGCTGTCATGGGACAAGAGTGAGCAGTGGGATTGAGCCTTGACCTGCGTTAAGGAGCAAAATATCCAAGGCAGAGCCCGAGACTGCATCAATCAGGGTGAGGGTGGCTCAGTTGGCTGGTGGGGTGCTCGTAGTATTTCCCCAGGGACACCTCACCTACCCCTACAGCTTCCCTGCCCTTTCCTCATTCCCTCCATCCTCCTGCTCTTTGTCTACAGTCTCTCAAACTGGGCCTTCTCTTCAGTCCTGTCAGGGAGGTCAAGCTTCAGAGCCTTTGCCAGTGTTTCCCTCAACTGATGCCCCTTGTTCCCTTCTGGTTGCTTGCTGTCACATTCTCCACGAGGCCTGATCAGATCCTCTTCTCCTCTAGCAGAGACAGGGATTGTTCCACTGAGCAAGCAGCCAGGTCCACAGAAACTCATTGCGAAGAGAACATGTCAGGAGTCCTGCAGGCAGATAGTGACCTGAACCAATGAAAATTTCATCTTAGCGTAGCCCTCTGCAATATCCGTTGTCTTGGATCCTGAGCTTGGGGCTGGTTTGGAGCTATGGCTACTCGCCTGTTCTGCCTTGGACTAGCTTGGGAGGTGGTCAAAATTCAAAAGCCAGAGCATAGTTTATGCTGGATGTATCATGCTGAAGCACAAACTTATTTATTTGAGACATGGTTTCACTGTGTAATGCTATGTGGTCTAGAACTTGCTGTATAAACCAGGCTGGCCACAAACTCATAGAAACCCTCCTGCCTCTGCCTCAAAAGTGCTGAGATTAAAGTCATATGCTACTGTGCCTGGAGTTTTTTTTTTTTTTTTTATTTAATTTGAGACAGGATTTCATGCAGCCTAGCCCAGCCTTGAACTCTGACCTTCCCCCTACCCAGTGTTGGGATTACTGGCTTGCTTCCCTGTTTCTGACTTTATGCACACTTTAAAGTAGAAAAACCATCCATCAAAATATCCCAAATCGATGGTGGCGCACGCCTTTAATCCCAGCACTCGGGAGGCAGAGGCAGGAGGATTTCTGTGAGTTCGAGGCCAGCCTGGTCTACAAGAGCTAGTGCCAGGACAGTCTCCAAAGCTACAAAGAAACCCCGTCTCGAAAAACAAAACAAAACAAAAATATCCCAAGTCAAAGAAGTCTACAGTTCTCCCTAACAGGTGAATATTTTCTAGACACTCATAGCACTTCTTGTAGGTCTCCCCTCTACTGAAAGTTAAGATCCCCAAGGGTAGGGTGTAATAGACTTTCTTTTGGGTCACCAATCGGCTCCCAAATCGTAACAGGGAAATTTATTATTAGTCATGAATGCTTGGCCTTGTGTTTATCCCACTAGCTCTTATAACTTAATTTAACCCATTTCTCTTCATCTATGTTTTGCCTCAGAGCTTTCTGCCTTTCTTTCAAACTGTACGTCCTACTCTGTGTCTATCTGGCTGGCATCTGGCTGGCCCAAGGCAAATCCCTGCCTTTCTCCCTCATTCTCTCTGTTCTCCTGAGCCTAGACTCCTCATTCTACTTACTCTCTTTGTCTACCAACCTCTGTGTATCCCTCTCACTATTGACGATTCATCTTTTTATTAGACCAATCAGATGCCTTGAGCAGGCAAAGCAGCACATCTTTATATCGTTCAACAAATGTAGCATAAACAAATGGAAGATGTCTTTGCCTAGTTAAAGTAGTATTCCACAGCATTTCCCCCTTTTGTCAAAATAAAAAGGAAGGGTTTTAACTTTAACCTAATAAAACTATGAACAATAGGAACAGTTATCAAGTACAAATTACATTTACAATATCCAGTCCATTTGTATTTGGCAAATTCAGAAAAAAAATACTCCTTTATACTGAGTACAAAGTTTCGTACCTAATTTGTCCTTTACCATAACTAAGAAAAACTGTAACTATAACTGTCTAGTCTTCAACTCCATCAAAGATCCCAGAAGGATATAATATTACCTGAATAAACAGAAAGTACAAAGCAAGCAACTTTTAAAAATTCAGAATAAAGATAGAGACATCTGGATGCCTGGACAGTCACCCAAGGTTTCTCTGCAATACAGGGACTTCCATCTTTAGCCTACAGACCTAGAATATCTGGCAGACTTTTCTGCAAAGCAGGAATTTTGAAAAACTTCCCAACCTTGTCTTGGCAAAGTTTGGCAATCTTTTTTCTTTGTGTCTTTCTTCCCCAATTTGCACAGCATACTATTAGCATTTAAGGCAAGAGCACTTTCTTGCCAAATGGCTAGCCTTGCTGCATTGAAAGAAAACTCCATATGGAAGTTCTTTGATGCCCACCATCCTTTCTAAAGCAAATAGGTACTACCAAGAGCAGATGTGTCTCACTGCCATAAAAAGCCTGATGTTATCAAAGCTATTCTATGTTGTTTTTTTCAAGACAGGATTTCTCTGTATAAAAGTTCTAGCTATCCTGGAACTAGTTCTTGCAGACCAGGTTGGGTCAAACTTATAGAGATCCACCTACCTCTGCCTTCTGGGTTCTGGGATTAAAGACATGTACCACCACTGCCCAGACAAAATATTTTAATGCCATATTCTGTAGATCTTTGAAGTGCTTGAAGACCACATATCTATCTAAAATATATCTCTATATGATCTTCAAAACATACCTAACATGACTGCAAGTTTGATTGCTATAAATAATTACTAATCTGAGTTTCTTAATTATCCTAAATGGTTTAACTGCTTAGGTACAATACCTTAAACAAGAGTGTAAACATATACATATTATGTTTTAACAAAAATATTCCTAAATTTGTATTATATATAAAAATTCCTTAAGAGTAGTAACATATATACAGTACAACACAAATGACCTAAAGTTTGTATCAATATAGAAAAATCCTTACCAATGTAAAATATTTGAGATTAAAAGTTGCCTTTTAGTTTAAAGTAGATTCAATAATCTACCATTTTATCCTATCATTCCTATATCCCCCTATTTCTTTTTAGAAAAGGACCTTTGTTCTAACCTCCCTTGTTTAGTTTCTTTCCTTACCACAACCAACTACAATTTGCAACCAATCCCCCAAATGATGAGAATTATCCATAACCTGCCAAAAACCACTCAACCTACCTCTTGTAATGTCAGTGTTGAGATTTTAAAATTACTTCCTATTGTCTTGGGGCAATATACTTTTAGGGAACCCTAAGAAAATTGAGATAATAGTCAAGTCCTAGGGAAACTAACTGTAACATTTGTTGTCCAGTCTCTGTGTAATGGGAAAAAAAATGCAAGGTTTATCAGAAGTCCTGGCTAGAGTGGTTTGTAAGGCTGAAACCTCTCATCAAGCAGCTTTGATGCTGTCCTGAGCAGTTTGTAATATGAGACCGGTTTGAGGTGGTGTTTGTCAGTTTAATAGCATTACCATAGTCCAGGTGAAATTGTTGTTGTGGGGCCCCATCATCTTTTTAGAGACTTCAAAGATCACCGTTAAGAATGGTTATGGTTCATTGCAGAAAATGTAAACACTGTAAATGCCATATACCGCAGACCTCACAGAGGCTAAAGGATCACAATCTATTGTGTATATCCTGGGTACATAAACTTCATTCCTAGCCAGCTGCTTCAAAATCGAATTTGAATTTATATAAAAGCTAGATAAAGTACATTTCTAGAATTACTTAGTATGGTCATATATTATCACAACAGGAAGTTTAATATATATAATATGTAATAATTTTAGAGCTAATATTTATGCCTTAAAGACCAATGACAATAGAATAGTCTCTAATTTTGGGATTTCTTCTGTCTCATGCAAGGTGGCTCGTCTGACACAAAACAGAGATTTTGGATTGTCCTTTAACAAGTATGCTTGAGTTTAGAGACAGTGTGAGTCATATTCCAACTCCAAAGTCAACTTTGATTTTTAATTGAATCAGAGCCACAAAAAGACCATTTGCATTTTATGATTGAAAAAGCAACAGAAACCACCATTTGGGAAATTTTATGACATTTTTATCCTGTAGGAAATGTACTATAACATTAGGCCAATTTTACTTTTTTTCTTGGGACTTTTTTTCTGAGGATAATTTGTCCTTCTTCAGATATTGCTATGGAACAATCCTGTACAGTATAAAAAATATGTTGCTTTCATTGTATTAAAAAGCAGGACAGGAAGTATATATGGGACAACCAAACTAAGGATGCTGGGATGAAAACCAGTTGAGTCAGAGGAGACCTCAGCTAGATCTTGAGGAAACAGTACATGTAGAAAATGAGGTCACAAACCATTAGCCACTTGGTAAAACATAAATAAGAAATATGGATCAATTTAAAATATAAGAGTTAGCTGGTATAGTAACAAGCCTGAGCTACTGACTGAGCATTCATAATTCATATTAACTTTCTGTGTTGGTTGTTTGGAAATTGGTGGGCAGGAAAGAAATGTCCACTGACAAATGGTGTTCCAATATGGGGCTGGAATTTCCACATAAGACCTGACAAAGCTTTAAAAAGGATTCTAAACACAAAAAAAGGAGTCAAACACAGCTTCTTGGTAACTACCTTCTCTGTTTGATAGCAGCAAGCAGAGGCATGATTCCTTTAAGAGGCAGCTTCTTGGCTCATGCTAGTGACAAATATGGGCAAGGATCTTTATAGAGGCCCTGCTACCTATCACTTAAATGGGGTTTGTGAGCAATGGGCAGCACACTACTTGGTAGCAGCATGGACCCAAAACCTCCCCGGAGTTGGAGTGGTAAATGTGGCTCTCACTGATACCTCTGCCATGGAGCTAGTCTATCAGAGAACCAAGGTGGAGCCAGCTACCAAACAGAGGAGGTCCTAACCTTGCTGTTTAGCTGTTTAAAGGCTCATGTGGTCAGAAAAAGATTATATAAGATTCAGATGAAAAAAAAACCTCTAAATGGGTTAATATATATATACATATATATATATATGATGGGGATAGAGAAGAGAGAGTTTATACATTCTTAGATTTAAAAATATAGTTTTAAAGTAATCAAATAGAGTCCTTAAAAAGGGAGTAAAGTAATAAATAGGTCACATAAATATGGAAAATATACAGAGAATCTTGATATTGTATGTTATTATGCTGTCTTTGAATTTTTTGACTGCTGAGGAAGGAAAGGAGACTGCTAAGACACATTGGATTATGAAAGCTGCTAAATTAAACCAACCTATATATTTTAAAAATGTCTTAATTTCAAAATGGGAGTCAAAAGATGTGTTACTTTGGGGAAGAGGTTATGCTTTTATTTCTACAGGAAATGAGAGGCTGTGGATTCACACAAGGTTTAAGATGATCAAGGTTGATCAAGGAAGATCCTCTGGAAATCCTGGCTACCAAAATAACAAAATAAACCTAGAAAAACTGCAAAAACATGTCACATACATTTTACCTGCTCAAACATAAAGCAAAAAACATCTTTGGCTAATTTCTGTACAGTACACAGTCTATACTTGTATTAATACAACTGTGTGTATTACCTTTAGAAGTTTATATATTTTCAGAACAAGAGACCAAACACCAATGAAAATAGATAACCCAGGTGATCCAGCATTCAAGAGAGCTTCAAGGCTGCTGACTGAGGTAGGTGATCCAGTCACACAGAATATTACAGCCAAGACTTAACCATTTTCCTAAATTTTCTCAGGGTCCAACATTACCAACACCCCCAAACAATGGGAAATAGTCTAGAGAATGATACCCACACTCCCAAAAAATGAGTAGTGGATGTTTCTTATCACTTAACATGGGGTTGGTTACATGTTTTTATTAGTAATGGTCAGGAAAAAAAAACTGAACAAAGGAGATTAGGTTTCAACAATCTATTTCTGGAAATTAAAAAGGGGGGATGTATAAACTGTAGGATTAAAGGGTGGATTATTGAATCTATCTTTAAACCAAAAAAAGCACAACTACTAGCCTTTAATATTTTACATTGGTAAAGATTTTTGTATATTAATACAAATTTAAAGTTAATTTTGTTATTCTATATGTATATTTATACTCTTGTTTGGAGTATTATGTTTATTACAGCTTTTAAAAAATGTAGTATATAATTAAGAAATACAGATTAATAATCATCTTTAATAGTCAAACTTATAGTAATATTACACATTTTAAGATCATAACTTGATATACTGACATAGATATAAACTCTTAAAATACTCCAAAGGCCTACAGAATATGACTTTTAATATGTTTAATAACCTAAGTCTTTTCATAACAGTGAGATATGTCTGCTCTTAACAGCACCAATGTACTTCAGAGAAGATAATGGGTATTGAATACTCCATAGGGAATTTGTTTTCTTTATGGCCCAAACTAGCCATATGGACAAAGAAATTGCCCTTACCTCAGTTGCTGAGAGTTACTGGTCGAATTGGACCAAGAGGATGAAAAAGAAAAGGTGACTGCCAAACTTTGCTCAAATAAGGTAAGATAGTCCTTTAAAATTTCCTGCTTTTCAAAAAAATCTTGCCAGTTATTCTAAGTCTATAGGTCAGGGAAGGATACCCAACACAACAGAAAAAACTTGGGTGGCTATTCTGACAGCCAGCTGTTTCTGTCATTTCAGCTTTTGAAAATCACTTGTTATACTCTTCCTGTTTACTCAGGTAATATTATATCTTTCTGGGGGCTTTGATGGAGTTGAATACTAGACAGTGTTATAGTTTTCTTTAGTTATGATAAGGTAAGTTAGATATAAAACTTTAGACTTACAAAGTTAACATAGATAGTAAAGCATTTTCTCTAATTTTGTCAAATATAAACAAACTGGACATTATTACTGTAATTCTTACTTGATAACTTTTTGTTATATATAGTTTTATTATGTCAAGGCTAAAATATTTCTTTTTAATTAGACAGAAAGGAGAAAATGCTGTGGAATAATCCTGTATACTGAAAAAAATGTATTGTTCTCATTGTTAATAAAAAAGTTGATTGGCCACTAGCCAGGCAGGAAGTTTAGATAGGATAACCAAACTAAGGTTGCTAGGATGAAGAGTGACAGATTCAGAGAAGACAGCAGCCAGACCCTGAGGAAGCTGAACATGTAGAAAATGAGGTAACAGACTGTGAATAATGTGGCAAAACATAGATAAGAAACATGGATTAAGTTAAAATGTAAGAGTTAGCTAGTAATAAGCCTAAGCTATTGGCCAAGCATTTATAATTCATATTAAATCTCTTGTTGCTTATTTGTAAACTGGTGAATGGGAAAAAAATCTACCTACAAAATGTCTCATTTGTCCAGTGGTTTTAACAGTCCTTAATTGGATGCTTTTATTTTCCTGGAAAGACAAAAACAAAACCATGCCCCAACACTAAATTTGGGGAGTTTCTTTTCTGTCAGATTACATCTTTGTTGACAAAATGTTTTGTGGCAACAGAAAAAGCATTGTCTTTTACTAATTTATTATTCATTTTTTCATAATGAAAGGCATTTGTTAGTTTTATAAGTTAGCTTGGGTTGCATGGCCACACTAATAAACTATGAACTCTCCTCATCAGGAAGACTATCCTTTTTCGATCTAATCTTTATCAATCTTAATGATATCCATAGCTTTTCTTCTTCTGTGGAAAGAAAAGCAAAACCTCTTCCTCAATGTAACACATATCCTGGTCTCTATTTTGAGGTTAACACATCTTTAAAATATATAGGTTTATTTAACTCAGAAGTTTTTTCTTTATTATTCAATACTCTCTGTAGTTGCTTTTTTCTTTTTTTATTAGTATTTAAAAATTAAAGTTAATAAAACACTGTGTAATCTCTTTTTATTTATTTACCATGTTAATTATTACTCTTTTTATGTATTAAGCTTGTCTTATAAAATACAATTTGATCTTTCTATAACTGCTTGTCCTGTAAGATTGTGTGGTATAACTGTAATATGCTTATTGCTGTAATATGCAGAAAACTGTTTCATTTTACTAGAGGCATATGCTGGAGCATTATCAGCCTTATTTTGTACACGTATCTCCATAATGGCCATGACCTCTAATAAATGTGTAATTACAGAATCAGCCTTTTCAGAATTTAAAGTATTGGTCCATTGACATCCTGAATAAGCATCATAATTTGGTGCATATATTTTAATTTTCTCAGCTCTGCAAAGTGAAACACATCCATTTGCCAAATTTAATTTCTTTGAGTACCCTTTGGGTTATTTCCTGAAGGCCGTAGAGTTTGGTTATATAAAGAATAAGTAAGACATTTCCTTATAATTTTTTGGCTTGTTTTCAAGTATAAAAACATTTATTTCAAACTGCTGCTATTAATATGGTATTTCTTATGAAATTCTGAGACTTCTAGCACATTTCCTACTAATAGCTGATCAATTCCATCATTATCTTTTACTAGAGGGCCTGGTAGACCCTTATGGAATCTGGTAGGTGTTATAAACAAGGGATGATTTCTACTTTTAATTATTTTTTGTAGTTGAATAAATGTTAAAATTATTTCTGCCTCATCTGGAATAATTTCAGCAGTTTTAATATGTAAAACAATTCTTTCTGTATATTGAGAGTCAGTAACTGTATTAAGAAAATCTAATACTATGAGAATAGCATATAATTCTTATTTCAGAATGGAATCATAAGGGCTTTGAGCCACTTAACTTATTTTTCCTGACTTATAACCTGTTATTTCTGACTTATTTGCATCAGTATAGAATTTAGAAGCACCAGAAACTGGGGTGCATTTTATTATGTGAGGAAGAATCCAATTAGTTCTTTTGCTTTGAACTAATCAATCAATGAGTCTTTTGCTTTGGGGTATTTGTTACTAATCTTTTCCAAAAATTACTGCAAGTTCTTTCCCAATGTTCATTTTCTGCCCATAATGAGGCAATTGCAACATTAGTAAAAGGTACCACAATTTCTGCTAGGTCTATTTCTCTTAACTGATGAAGTCTCAACTTTCCCTTCAGAATCAATACAGAAATCTTTTTTACATAGGTCTTTAATTTTTTATTCTGATTTTGTGGTAAAAATATCCATTCTAAGATATTATCTTCTCTCTGCGTAATAATTCCCATAGGAGGATGTGTAGAAGGTAAAATTACTGAAATACAGTCCAGCTTTGGATTCAAGTTATCCACTTATACATTCTGTAATTTTTTTCTGCCAGAGCAAATTCTCTTTAAACCTCAGCTGATACTTTTCTTAGACTATTTAACTCTTTATTGCCTTATAAGGTATGAAATAAATTACTAAATTATTGAGTTGTTAATCTAGTTGTAGGCCATAGCCAGTTAATATCTCTCAGCAATTTTTTTTAAAAAAATCATTAAGCGTTCATCATTGATCTCTCCTGATTTGTAATTTCTTTGGTTTAATTTTATGTAAACCTACTTTATATCCTAAATAATCAATAGAATCTCCTTTTTATGTTTTTGCAGGAGCAGTTTGTAATCCCCAACAAAGCAAAATTCTCTTTACTTCATCAAACATTTTTTCTAAAATAGCTGTGTCTGAATCAGCCAGGAAGATGTCATATATGCAATGGTAAATTATAGATTGAAGAAATTGTTTAGCAATAGATCTAATGGCTGTTGTACAGATGGTCAGGATATGCAAATGTACTTTTGCTCCTTCTTTTATAATATGAGGTTACCTGGGGAGTGGCTGCCTTCAGGATATTTGGTCTAGAGTGGCTTCACTGCCTAAACAACAAAATGCTAATGACTTATTGTCTCAATGTGTTGAAGCAATTAACTGTTTAAGTTGTCCTTTGTACCATGTTAAAGAAGTCTTTTGTTGCACCCTTTCCCCTTTCTGTATTGAGGTGTAAAAGCATATGGATAATTTAAACATGAACAATTTTAGTATTCACTGGAACTCCCTCCCAGTACTATGTTTTTTGTTTTGTTATTCCTAAGTGCATCTTCATATTCTTTACTTATATTTCTGATTTCCAGGCCCCTACCCTGCCTGGTAAGAGGTATTTTTGTAGAGGCTGGTCCTTGACGTATGATGCCCAACATGGGGCTGATCAGTGAACCCTGAAATACACAGAAGTATGGTCAGGCATGCAAGGGAGTAATTGAGGGACCCCCCTCAAAAAATTGTACCACAAGTGGAGAGGTGAATAATGAGTGTTTGGAAATGAATAGTAGATAAAACTAGAATGAGAAAGGTGGGCAAAAGAATCAGGAGTACAACTGTAAATAGTTGTAGATATGAGCCAAAAAAAGTAGTATTCAACTATTTGTACAGTTGTTTGAATATATTTTGATAGCTAGAGGAGCTAAAGTGGAGCAAAATCAAAGGCAGAGATATTTAGAGTTTGCAAATATTGTATGCCCACCCCCATGCTGATGGTGTACCTGCCAGTCCATCAGGTTGCTCTGGGACTAGGAGAGGTCAAAGCATGGCCTCGCCTTTGCCCCTGCAAGTGGTTGTGCTGTGGTCACTGAGCTACATCCTCTATTGCTGCTGAATGAATGAAAAGAGGAATGAAAATGCGGCATTTGACCTAGCAATGGCCCAGGTTACTGCCGAGATTGTGGCAAACAATGCACACATGCAGTAGCCAGCTGAGTCTGACCCATGCTGTGTGGTGGAGCCAGGAAAGGCAGGAGACAAAGACATTTAAAGGGCTGTACTTCCCATAGTCAGTGCCCAGAGCTGGTCAATGGAAATGCCTAGAGGCTATTTGGCTCATGAGCCAAGGATCCTATAATGGATAAAATTATGACTTTTAATAGAGGAGAGAATTTAGGAATTCTCCTCATTTTGTGATTACAAAATTTAAAATAAATAAGTAAAATAGTAAAAATTGGCATGGCTGTACTCACCTAAGCTTGTGGTCCCATGCTACAGTCTCAGAGCTGCTACAACGGCTGACACCAGAGAGCCTGTAAATTTGTCAGCCACCTCTAACACTGGCTTCTGATGGTACTGCTAAGTGTAAAAAGCATGACCTGTGCCCACAGCAGGCAATGAGGGACTGACACCTCCTGGTCCCAAGTCCCTGGCAGGATACTGCCAAGCAGAAAGCATGCCCTGTGTCCCGCTGGCCCAGCTTCAACTGCGTGCCAAGATCCTGAGTCCTGGCCTGACATCCAAACTGCAAAAAAGTAGCCTCAAAAATCTACAGCTTTAGTCCAGTCAAGTGTCTAAAGATGTAAATGTGCAAGTTAAACCTACCAGCTATGCAGACTTGCAACTTGATTTTAAAAGATAGCTTACAAACTTTTAATAAAATATCCAAAGGTAAAACTCTTATTTAAAATGTATTATGTGAGACCTTGAGCCACTAAGCAAAATTCTTAAAGGGAATAGTGATACAAATTCCAGTAGACATTCTTCAGAAGCTGCCAGACAGGTACTAACCTAGATAGAATATGTTATACAAAAACTGCAAGTACATTATATTAATTATGATCAGCCTTGGCAAGTATTACCTACTAAACTTACTTCTACAGCAGTATTATGACAAAATGGTCTGCTTTTATGGCTACACCTGTTCATTTCACCAGTTAAGGTATTAAAAACCCTTATTTTGAAGCAATAGCTTGCTTAGCACAGAAGAGCAGGATGAAATCTAGGAGATATTTTGGCAGTTGGTTTTGACCTGTTAATGTTTGTAACTGCTTTGGCTCACTATAAGATGTCAAGAAATGTTTGACATTTCCAATGAATACATGGATTTGACATATTTGATAAAAAGTTTAAATTTTAATACAGCTAAAAATTGTTCAAAAAACACTCCAGACCAATTAAAAAGGGCATTCCCAACCCTAGTGATCCTCCACACCTTTAATTGACAGAGATTGTAGCCATAGGAGCACGTATATTCACAAAACACTATCTAATTGCAGATGAACTCTCTTGACAAAAACTTGGCTCAGAGAGATAGAGCCCAGAGCTATTTTCTCCCTTTAAATCTTTGCTTAAAGGTATTGGCTATCAAAGACAGGTTTGATCTTTTGTCCCCACAGGTACCTAAGATAAGGACATGCGTAATTTGAGATGCATGCACCAAGACGGGTAAGTCTGGGAAACTGGAAAGTGTTCACCTAAGGCAGACATAATCATCTGTCCTGTCGTAGAAGCACAGGCTTTATTAAAATTAATGAAAAGGGAGGAATTGTGGAGGCCCAAAGATGTGACAAGGCCCTATTTTTACCTTGTCTGATAGAGAGTTTAGAGGTTGCTCAAAATTGTTGACAACAAATGTGGTTATACATCGTGAATCAGGATGTGGTCACTTAGTTCTTTTGGCATTAAGATGGTTCATACAAGTATACCCAGGATATGCAAACATACTTTTTCTCTTTCTTTTGTAATCTGAGTTTACCTTGGGAATGACAGCCTTCAGGATACTTGGCCTAGTGTGGCTTTATTGCCTAAACTCCTTTTCCAATGTATCTTCATAAGTTGTGCTTGTTCACATGACCAAGGTCCCAGGTCAAATGGTAGCCCTAGAGGCTTCTGCTATATTATTGTCTTTATCTCACTTGAGAAAGATAACTCTACCTGAGCATACACTTCAATAGGAAGGAAGTGATCTATTTTTCTCAGTGCTTTGACCCAGTTGCCTAGAATGGTGTCTGGCATATTGGGTGTGCTGAGTCTACTGTCCATCAGAGAACTGGTCCTGTTATTAATGCATGCTGGGCCTTTTAGTCATCCATGTTTTCAACTCAGGAAATTCCCCTGCCCCTTCCAGTTGGAGCTCAAAGGCTATGCCCTTTTTGAAGACCTCTACTAAGTCATATCCCTCATTTCTTCCCTCCTACAGCCGGAAGACTTCTATGACCACACTTCATGGGCTGTGTTTCATACCCGGTCAGCGACTCTGCCCCCACAGGAGGACCTCTGTGAGGAGTGTTTGGGAATGCGCTGTCTCTTTATTGCTGTATCCTCACTGCTTGGCACCATACCTGGAACACAGTTTAGATGCCCATAATTGTGTTCTGATTCCTGCAAGAGA
The DNA here is from genome assembly GCF_000317375.1 of Microtus ochrogaster. Classification (NCBI taxonomy): domain Eukaryota; kingdom Metazoa; phylum Chordata; class Mammalia; order Rodentia; family Cricetidae; genus Microtus; species Microtus ochrogaster. The sequence continues at coordinate 7,170,693 of NC_022015.1, read as the reverse complement.
CAGCCAGGTCTCATCTGGCCATCTCTCTAGCTGCTTCCACTCTGAAAGGTCTAGAATTTTGCCCACCAGTTTCTCATATATGATGGTGACTTCCCAATACAGCTCTCTCTGTCTCTCTGTCTAAGGTCTAGAATTTTGCCCACCAGTTTCTCATATATGATGGTGACTTCCCAATACAGCCAGTGGTCAGCTCACTGATCCCCCTCTAGCAGAGGGGTAGCAGAGAGACTTTCTCTGAATAACATGTATTAGGACCTAAACCCAGTTCACTTTATTTATATGCACTTTCTTTCTCTTGGGCTGGATTATGACCCCTGTGTGGCTGGTAGAGCAAGTTGAAGGATGGGTGATCCCAGATAGGTAGGAGATAGCATCTATGTTCCCAGTCAAGAGTTTCTTTCCCTTACAGTCTGTACTGTTGAGTAACAAGTGAACCCCAAATACAGCAATTTGAAATGACACATTTCTTATGTCATGGTTTCTGTAGGTAAGAGGTTCTTATACAGTTTGACTGGGGTTGAGGAGATGAAGGAAGGACAGGTATGAGAGCAAGGAAAGAGATATCTTGATTGAGGGAGCCTCTATGGGATTAGCAAGAAACCTGGCTCTAGAAAAATTCCCAGGAATCCACAAGAATGACCCCAGCTAACATCCTAAGCAATAGAGGAGAGGGTGCCCCAATTGACTTTGTCCTGTATTCAGACTGATGATTATCTTAAATATCACTATAGAATTTTTGTCCAACAACAGATGGAAACAGAGGCAGAGAACCACATCAGAGCACTGGACTGAGCTCCCAAGGACAAGTTGAAGAGTAGAGGGAGTGAGAGTATGAGCAAAGAGGTCAAGACATGAAAGGTTCATCCACTGAAACAGTTTATCTGAGCTAATGAGAGCTCACCAACTCCAACTGGACTGGGAAGAAACAAGCATAGGCCCAAACTAATCCTTCTGAAAGTGGCTGACAGTGTATGGCTGGGGCAGACTGAAGGGCCACTAGCAGTGACACTGAGATTTATCTCTACTGCAGGTACTGGCTTTTTGGTATCCTATTTTCTTTGGATGTATATCTTGCTCAGCCTAGATGTAGTAGGAAGGGCCTTGGACCTTCCACAAAGCAAAGTGCCTTACCCTCTCTGAGGATTAGAGGGGGTGGGGTGGGAGAGTGAGTGTGTGGAGGGTATGGGAGGATGGGAGACGGTGGGAATTTGGATTGGTATTTTTTTAGTCTAATTAAAAAAAAGAAATGCTACATGGAATTGCCTCCTTTTGCTTTCTAAAATTATTTTATTATTTGTTGTCTTAGGGTGTTTTTTTATTGCTGTGAAGACACCATGACCACAACTCTTATAAAGAAATCATTTAATTGAGGCAGTTTGCTTACAGTTCAGAGGGTCAACCATCATGGCAGAGAGCATGGTGGCATGCACGCAGGCATGGTGCTGGAGAAATAGTTTAGTGTACCACATCTTGCAGGCAATAGGACTCACTGGGTGGTATCCTGAGTATATGAAACCTCAAAGCCCACCCCTGCAGTGACACACTTCCTTTAGAAGTTGAGGCCCAGATTAAAGGTGTGCATTATAGCCTCAAAGTCTGGATTAAAGATGTATGTCATCCAGTTTCCTTCACCAAGGCCACACCGTCTAATAGTGCCACTCCCTATGTGCTTATGGGGGGCAAATATAGTCAAACCACCACAATTATCATCAGCATCACCATTATTTGGCTTTTTCAAGGCAGGGTTTCTTTGTTGCCTCTCTTTGCTTTTGCTGAATTCTGTTCCCTAGGTAGATGGTCAAGGTCTGGAGTATATTCAGGAGAGGTGCTGACACCATGGAGTAGCCAACAGGTCAAGGTGACCTCACAGCCTGATCCTTTGTAGACAGCTATCAGTTCACCGACCCACGCTAATATTGCCGTGTTCACTGAATCTAAGGGTGGGTTGCACATTACACATGTTCATTCGTGTGCAGACTAATCGACATTTATCAACAAATATTTGCTGGACCTCAACTGTTGAAGCTGGAAAGCTGAGAAAGTTCATTTCTACCGTGAAAGAGACATGCCTCTGGAAAGATGTGAGACAAGAGAGTGCCTTCTCATGGCGCACTCAGGAAGCAGCAGTGTTAACACCCACCAGATGTTGGTATTCGGCAGCCATCAGTCCAGCAACTTTGCACACACCACTGCTCTCGCTCCTCGCCGTCACCTCCAGTAGGCTGGAACACCGTCACTCCACTTACAGAGGAATAAATGGGACACAAAAAGATTATTTCTTATTTGCTTACAGTCACATAGCTTCAATGTCCATGTTCTTGGTCTTTGCCCTTGCCCCCTGAGATAGGGTTTCATGAAGCCCAGGCTGGCTTCAACGTTTTGTGTTACTGAGGATGGCCTTGAACTCCTCATCCTCCTGTCTCCACCTCCCGAGTGCTAGGACTACAGGTATGCACCACCATGCTCAGGCTCAGTCCTGTTATTTTGAGATACAGTCCCACCCCAGCTCCGACTCTGGCTTCTAACTCACCTAGGGCGGCCTCAAACTCACTTCAATTCTCTGTCTCAGTCTTCCAAGTGCTTAAATTGCAGTCCTGTGCCAGCAAGCCTGGTTAATGTAACTCTTGGAAGACGGAGTCTGTGAGATTCTCCTCAGCCGAATGGCAATTCTTAGAAACTCTCCTTGAGCTGTTGGGGGCAACAGTTACGTCAGGGGGTCCCAGGTGAAGCTGCCCACTGGATTATTTGAGGTGGGAAAAGTGGCAGGGCAAGCCACTCAGCAAGCAGGGGAAGAGAGTTGTTTTGGTTGAAAAGATTGACATTTTAATAAACTGCTCTTAATTAGTAGCACTTTGAAATTCCAAGTGGCGCGCGCGCTCCATCTGAGCGCACACTGGCGGCTGGCTTCTCGGAGACGCGACGCTTGTGGGTGATCTCCCTTTTTGAAACAAACCCAGACCCTCCAGTCACAATTTATTTTTCATTCCAAAAATGATCTTTACTGAAAATGTTGCTTTGGTTCGAGCGAATTAGGAATCCTTATTACACAGGCAGACACTTCAAACAGTGCCGGCTTGCCTCGCCGGCTGCCGCATCAAAGCTTGTGCTAGAATCTCTGATTACCACCCACTTGGGAGCTGACAGTGTCTGAGGCTTGGGCCTTTGGCTCTGGGATCCAATCGGCTCAGGAGCCCAGGAACCAGGTGGCTTGCATGCCAGCTGCGGTGCCTTCCCGATGTGCAGGGCTTCGAGGGGCTGCTGGGGGTAGAGAAGGAAATGAGTGGCCAGGCCGACCCACTCTGGCTTGCACTGTGCACGTCCTCATGTGACATCACACTTCAGTCTGGCAACAGCACGTACCTTCTGTGTGGGGGTACAAAAGAGCTTGGTAAATACTACTGTCTTGCTCCCATATTCTGTGTCAATTAGGAAGTGAGATGACAGGTCAAGGCAAGAAACAGACTCGCAGCATCCTGGTGACCAACACCATGGCCAGTCTTGTACAAGATGGCTGGAGTCTATAGGCCAATCTCCTGCTTTGCTCCTTATCACAGAAACTTCCTCCTCAGGGCACTGTGCATGGTACAGGACAGGCTGCCTGGTGAGGATCATGGACTACTAAAGCATTAGGAATGAAAAGCTGATTATATATATGTGTGTGTGTGTGTGTGTGTGTGTGTGTGTGTGTGTGTGTGTGTGTGTATGTATATGTATATATAAATATATATGTATAATGTTTATATATACATATATGTATATATATTATACTTTATATATGCACATATATGCATGCTGTTCTCTGCAGTCATATCTAATCAGCTGAGTGAAAATGAGTGCACATGAACCCTGAGCCCTCAGACCCTTGGAGGCCAGGGAAAAACATCCAGGGGTTCTAGTTAAGGCTGGTGGATTTCTGTCTTCTAGTATGACTTTTGACCCCTCTTAACGTCCAGAACTATGATGGACTTTGCATGGGGCATTAGGATCCACACTCTTGGTCAGCCTTCTTGCGGATATCAGCAACTGTCAGACTCCTTAGAATCAGCCCAGCCCTAGGCTCCCCTCCCTGTGGAAGTCTTCCCAGGGACACAGAGAAACTCTTCCCAGGATGTCCAGTTCGACTCGCATTTTGCAGAAAGGGACATCGAGTCTTGGCTGCATTCTTAGCTTGTCGAGGACTGGTCTTGACAAAAATACTTCTTACCAGGGTAGGGGTGTGGGAATTTTATTAAAAAAGAATATGAAGACACTTAAAGAATAACAGGACAAAACATAGAAAGTATCAGGAGAGCATTCCAGTGACTGAGATCCTGAAATTCACTCGCATTTATTTTGCCACAGATTTCATACCCAGCATAATAAAGGACTTTATTAATATAATACCCAGGATAACTCACACAGTCAATGGCTTTATTACTCTGAGACATCCAATCATTAGCATTCTGTGGTCTAGGTAGCAAAGGTGCTCTTGATCAGGTATCCTGAAGACTACCCATCCCCAGGTGACCTCATAGTTACAAAAGAAAAAACAGAAGTACATTTGCATATCTTGACCTCCTGTCAGGATGGCATGGACCTATCTTAATTTCAAAAGAACCAAGGAATCACACCTGAGTTGGGATGTGCAACTATGCTTATTAAACTTCAAATTCTTTGACGGTCAGACAAGGTGGAAATGCATTTTTCAACCTCCACATTGGCTCACACTTAATAATTGTTAAAATGTACATCTTGAGACCATTTGCCCTAAACTATCATCCTAAGAGTGATAAGATTCATACATCACTCCAAATTGGGGGAGGTGTGCTTATTGCCATGGAAGACACTGCTGGTTATTTGAACAGGTCCTAGCCACCCCAAGAGCTAGCTTGTATTTAGGAAGATGCTTTGTATAGTATTACCTGAACTTTTGATTTCCAGGTCCATGTGCAGATATGGATTCCACATGACATAACCAGCCATGCAAAATCTGTTGCCTCTTTGAAGGTAATCATGGACACACTGATAAGCATTGTTAAAATACAATGCAACTACATAGGGACTAGGGTCACGGTGTGTGTGTGTGTGTGTGTGTGTGTGTGTGTGTGTGTGTGTGTGTGTGTGTGTAGAGAATGAATTATATAAACCTGAATTCTGTCTGGCCAATTCTCCTCCTCCCTGGTAGGTTATTGGAGATGGGGCCACTTGAGGGATAATGAAAAACAAAAACAAAACACTTCCTTATAATCTAACACAAATCTAGTGATTTCTCACAAGAACCCTGGGGAGTCAGGCTCAGAGCATGGAGGATCCATCTCATTCCCTCTGCTGATGCTCAGCTCCAAGTTTTAGGGATAGCTAGTCACCAGGTCTAAAGGACGGGCCAGAGGGCAGAGAGATATGGCATGAGCCTTCCTCTGTTGCAGAATAACTGTCTTGATGTCCTTTCAACAAGAGCCAAACTATAAGCGCGGCGACACCCTGGTGCAAGTTCTTTGCTTCTCATAGGCCAGAACTAAGCAGCCCACAGCTTGACTGAGACACGGACCACACTGTCAGCATCATGGCTGTAGCCTGCTTGGGAGATGAAGAGAGGAGACTAGGGGTCTGTGATGGTTACTTTTCCATTGACTAGATTCAGAATTCACCTTGGAAGACAGTATTTGAGGAAGGAAGACTCCCTTAGAATATGGGAGGCACCATCTCACAGGCTAGGGCCCCAGACTGAATATAAAGCAGAAGCTGAGCTGAGTAGCAGAATTCATCTTTCTCTGCCTTCTGATGGGACAAAACAGCCTCAAACTCCTATGCCATTCTTTTCAGTCAAAATGGATTCTAGTCCCTCTTAACCCATGAGCAAATGTCAAACCTATGTCAAAATGCCTCCTGTCAGGTATTTGATCCCAGTAATATGAAAAATAACGAATACACGGTGATGGCTCAAAGCATGGCAACACCAACCATGATGCCTTACCGACCCGGTCACACCAAGTAGCCCTGGGGCCTGCAGGGGGGGCATGGGGTTAGAATTCCACAAGGTGACTCAGTTGCTCAGACACCAGCCCCCAGCCAGCAGACCAAGGTGACTTTCTCTATGGGGAGACCTAGGAGGAACCTAGCCCAAGTCAACTCTTTTCCCCGCAGAAAGTCATCTTGCTTGAGCCCTGGAGGGTTCACCACACCTCCAAGTGCCATCTCTGTTGAGAGTTGTGGTCCTTGCTTATTTCTGGGTTCGCAGCTCTTAATCTACAGAGAAGCAGAGCCCCTGAGGCACCCATGCCCTTCCCAAAAACTGAGCTGGGGACTGTGGGAGCGTGAGAAGGCTACGGAAGCAGGCTGAGATCAGGTGTTCAGCAGACCAGCATCTTGCTCTTGGTCATCGAGATGCCCGAGCGGCAGGAGGGAAGCCTCCTCCCCTTGATGAATGCAGCCTTTGCAGCGTAGACAGTCAGGGAGAAGAGAAGAAGGCCAGAGAGTGAAAGGGAATGTGGGCAGTCTGAGAGGCAGCTGAGAATTTGGTAGGAGTCTCTGCTCTTTATGAATCCATGTGATGAAATTTCTAGGTACTGGGGGAGGGCATGGAGGCCGGTGTGGGAGTGCTAAGGGCCTTGTCCCTCAGCCTCACTGGCTGGAATTCTTTGGGGTTGGGCAGGAGGACCAGGAAACCAAATCTCTGAGGAGACAGGAGGGGAAGGTGGTAGACATCAGGGTCTATGTTTCCTTGAATCTTTAATTGCTTCATAAAACTGTTCGGAAAGGGTCCCAGAGAGGGTCCAAATGACCAGCCTGACAAAGGAGGCCAAGTTCCCAGGGAAGGTTCAGGAGGAACCTTAGGGGTTTGACTAGAGGAACTCCAGGACAGCAGTCAGTCCCTATGGGGCTGTTTTTTCTGCATAAACTCCTGTCTCTGGGGATACCAAGGATAGCAGGTATACCATGTTTCGGCAGCTTGGGGGTATGCTTGCATGTGCACCCCTCTTGCTGGAAGCCTGGTGTGCATGACCTGCTCTTCCCATAAGTCAGCACTTCCTTATCCCTTTCTGTCCTTCCAAGCCACGGAGCTTGGGAATTTGGGCCACCTGAAGTAACGGACCAGTGCTGGTGGCGCAGAGATTTGAACTCCTAGATCAGTGGTTTGGCCTTGGTCATTACGAGCATCATCTGTAGAGCTTTCTAAAATCCCTTGTCTTGGTGACACAGTGTAGTCTGCCCAGAACGTTCTTCTCTTCTCATTAGCGGTGTGAAGAACCTCGCAGGACAGAGTTCATTCCCATCCTCCTTCACGTGTGGCATGCCGGAGTCCTGCAGTGAGTTACAGAAATGCTACTCAACTCCCTCGCTGCCTCACCTAAGGCACAGCTA
>NC_022015.1:7133776-7162171 GCF_000317375.1 Microtus ochrogaster | reverse complement strand
GTATGTTGCTGACCAGGCTTCTGCCTCAGGCCCTTTGTCCCTGCTATTCCCTCAGTCTAGAATGTTTGCTCCTTAGAAGATGCATAGGAACCCCCTACACTTACCTCTGCTCAGCTGCCCCCCTCCTTAGGTGGGCCACCCGGACTTCCCTCTCACATATCCAGCCCCTCTGCATTTGCCTCTCTTGTGCATTTTTCTTCGGGATGCTGTGGGCAGTAGGGGACACCCTCTTATATATTTGCATCCTGTTGGAGACATGGTTGAGAAGTTTTTCTCAGCAGGCCTGTAACTGAACATGACAAAGAAACACATGAGTCAATGCCTGCCACTCAGGAACAGTCAGGATTTTTAGCTATTCGATCAGATGCCCTCAAACCTGTAGCCTGAAGTGTGAGTATTACCCCCTGTATCCTTACTGGGCAACATCAAACAATTCATTTACCCTCCCTGGGCCTTTGGCAGAACAAGAGGAGAGCCTGGTTCCTCACTTGGTGAGTGACATTCGGGGTCAAACAGAGGTCGGCTGATAGGGAAACAATTTGCCTCGGACAGAGGGACCTGGGAATACAAAGAGAGGCCTGTTCCCCTAGGAAAGCCAGTGTGTCTGATTTCTCACCACACCCCAGCTGAGCTGTGTCAGGTGGTCCTGTGTGAGGTGGGGGGAAGGGTAACTCCTTTGACTAAACTAGTGAGAGATTTTATGGAGACCACTTCGTTTTTCTTTCAAATCATTTCTCCAGGGCTCCCAAGTGTCTTGGTGCTGGCACTCATTAGCAGGCTAGGGAACTTAAAGAAAGAGTCTAATTAAGGAGACCGTTCCCATCACTTATTGGGAGGGGCGGGGAAGGGGTGCCCCAAGGCCTGCTGGGCCCTTCTGCCTGCACATGAAGGCCCCTGGGCTTCAGGCCTCAGAATTGAGCTCAGGAGCAAAAACTGAAGCCACAGGTCAGGAAGACTCTGCCATTTGGAGCAAACTGTCATTATTCTATTTTCTTCAATATAAATTCCAGAAAAGTACACAGAACTGGGGCATCTGGGGTGCCTGGGGATGGGTCTGACTCTTACTTGTCAAAGAAGTGCAATTATTGACTCTGCTGTTAATGAGGGACATGGAGCATGAGGGCTCAGGGCATAAGGAGAACAGTGGGGATAGCCGGAACTGGCAGAGAAGATTCCAGAGGCTGCTCTGATGTGCCGTCTAAATGTTGGCAAGCCCATTCCTGGTCCCCTTGGAAAACAATGGAAGAGAAAAAACAAACAAACAACAACAAAAAAAACATTTACATGTCTGTGGGAGTATTAGCTTAGTACTTGCCAGCAGTGGAGGAAGGTCGCCTAGGGTGCTGCTTTGGGTTGTACCAATATAGGCAGACCCTGCTGCCTGAGGGAGGAGCCAGCCCTGCCCACCTCCACATAGGTTGTACCCACTGAAATCAGTGTGATCCCCATAGACTCGGGGGGGCTAGGCTTCAGGTCCTCAAACTTTCCTCTCCTGAAGAAGTAGGAAGGATTACAGAGAACACATGGAAGTACTTGATGAGACACTCAGGCAGGGCTGAGGCTGGGTCCTTGTCCATGAAGGGCACACCTTCCTGTGGTCCCGGATCTGCATTGGATGCTTCTGTGTGGTTCTGGGACAGGAGGCAGGATTGTGCTCAGTGGGGTCCTCCAGCTTCCCTTGGCTCCTTCCCACTGTGGTGATCAGGATATAGGCGATAGGACCTCTAGCACTGTGCATGATGAAGACAAAGATGCCCTGGGAACTGGAGCTGCCAGCTCCACCCAGGAACAGAGACTGTGTTCATCCTCTTCTACTTGTCCTTTGGTTCCCTCAGTACCATCTGCCTGGTGTGGTTGGCTTCTTACCTGGTGCCATCAGGATCCCACTGCAGATGTGATGTCGGGGGCGGGGGAGAGAGGGCAACGCTCAAGTCTGGGTTTGAGGTTTGGAGGTGGCTCCTGTTCACCTTCTTCCTAACCAGTGGCTGGTGTGGAAACGGAAGCTGCTCTCCTCTGGGATGGGGAATCAGCTCTGAGAGAACCGGGAAACAGGACAGTGACTCCCTCCCACATGTCGTCAGTGTGGAGAGAAGTCACAATCAAAGTTGGTCCTGGTGGCGAAGGCATCACCATACTGAGCACGGTGCTTTCTTGTGGCCTTTGCTGGCCCCTCACTCACTCCCAGGAGGCATTTAGGACTGTGTTCCACCTTGGAGTCTTCTACACTTGAGAGTTCACAAGAACACAGGGGAATGGCTAAAGCCTGGGGGACAGAAGGGGACCGTGAGCTTGCATTTCTGACATCCTCAAGAGGCTGACACCTATCCAGGGCCACCCTCTAAGTGATAACTGTTCTCAACCTGAAGATTCTTACCAACACGAAACTGATGGTACCAGGGCAGGAGCAAAGAGAATGGAGCTGTCTCCTTCCCCCACTAGCAAGCTTGACTCAGCAGAGGACTGGTAGCATTGTAGGGGATCCTTGGCCCCTACTTCTCTTTATAACTTTTTATTTATGTATGGGTATTTTACCTGCATATAAATCTGTGCCCCACTTGCATGTTTGGGACCCACAGAAGCCAGAAGAGGACGTTAGGTCCCCTGGAACTGGAGTTACATATGTTTATGAGCTATTATGTGGGTGCTTGCAACCAAACCTAGGTCATTTGCAAGAGCAGCAAGTACTCTTAACTGCTCAGCTATTTCTCCACCCCTCAGCTCCTGCTTTTTAAGAAGTCTCTACCTTGAGTCACATTGTCTCTCCTGGTGTAGCAAAGGGCCTGAGAAAATGCTCTGGGGTTAGTTTCTTACTCTGCCTGGAAGACCTTGGGCCAGATATGTGACCTTTTCCGTGCTCTTTTCATCAGGTGAGGCTGTTGAGAACATCAGGGTACTGGATAAGGGATGAGAGACACGTCCATCTGCAAAGCTTAGGGTAAGCTGTCAAAAGTCCTCCATCTCTTCATTTAGTCCTGCTGGCCTTCCTCTAGGCCAACCTTGTTCCCTCCAGCTCCCAATGCCAGAATGGAGACATTCCCCCAGAGCCCAGCAGAGTCTCCATTCACACCAGGTAGAATAGGGGCAGATCTAGGCAAAAGATTTACCCCTGGATTAGAGGCTGGATTTCTGGCCCCTTCTAGCAGCCCGGCCCTTTCTCGTCTTATCTAGTATCTCACAGGAAACCAATGAGTAGTCTCACCTCCAACCTAGTCCAACAGTGCTCAGGAACACTGCCAAAGCCTGGGGTTGTGATTTTTTGCTTGTACCCTGGGTTTGGTACTATGGCTATCTTGTAAACCAAACAAGACATGATGGTGATGGTGGTGATGATGGTGGTGGTGGTGGTGATGGGTGTATCCAAGCTACCAAGACAATATGTGACTAGATTGTTTTTCCTACCCACCCCTTCTCTTGCTAAGCCCTAGTGTTGGGTCTGCAGGGTGAATACTATGCAGCCACAGCCCACAGATCCCTAACTAGGAAGAAAAACATCAGAACACAGAGCCAAAAGGCCATGGGCCGACAGGAGTTATAGCTTCCAGCTCCCAAGTGTGGCTGGTGCCTTGTTCAGACAATAGGAGGACCCTAAGTGATTTCCACTTTCAGACACTCTGTCTCCCATTTTGTGCCCTTGGTTGACTCGGGTGTGATTGCCATCCTGGCCTGGCTTAGCTTCCTCCTTGATGGAGACTCCAGCTGCTATCTTGATATTAAGGACAGACTCAAACTTGAAAGAGGCTTTGTTCCCAGGCCAGGTTGGTAGCACTGCCTGCCTGAGCCAGCAACCCAAGACAGGGGGCCATGCAAACCGCCCAGGGGCCCTCTGGTTGCTGGGCTCCATCCAGTCCCAATCAGCAATCACCGTCCACGCGCAGCATCTTTCCTCTCCTCCTGCCCAGCCCAGGCTGTGTAGCTGCGGGTTCCAGGGTTGAGCGCTGGCAGCCTGCCCTGGGGTTTCCTGAGACTGCATTAAGGGACTGCGCTGAAGGCATCCGGGAGTTTCTACCCTAGGTGCCTTCTCTTGCTCAGACTTCTCAGCCAAAGCAGAGGGTTGGAATGCGTCTTTTGACGGTACATTCCCTTTCTTGTGACTGGGGAAGATTCTAGAAATTTCCCTCCAGTCTTAAGCAATGGCAAACCCCATTCTTTTCCCAGAACACGGACTTCACCTGAGATTTTATTTTCATTTTTTAAGCCAGAGAAGCTTAAGTTCAGAACCACATGATGAAACATTTTAGAAAGTCCCATCCTGTTTAGGAGCTTCACATGGGAGTGTTTATTGTCCTTCCACTCTACCTTCTTTCTCTTCTTTAGCTGGTGGCATCTGCTCATAAAAGCTAAAGCCGAATAGACCCCTTTGAGCAGTCAGCCCCAGCGGAAGAACAATGAGACCTTGGCTAACAAAGCTCCAGCGTTTGCCAAGCCAGTTTATCCTTTCTATATTATTTTCACTGTGGTTTAAAACACAAAGGCCTCGACGCTCGGCCTATAAAGTGAAGCCTGTGTGGTAGGGGGCCTGGCTCTGCTCAGAGGCCTCAAAGGGGCTCCGAGACTTTCCCCTTTGCCTCCCTGGCCAGGGACTGAGACTTGACACAGCATGTTTTGAATTTACAGAGAGATCTACAGCTTTGGGCTCGGTTTTAGTACTTTTAAAAAGCAATCAATAATGGCCAGTTTGTAATAAGAAAAATTTATGAACTGACAGTCAAAATGTAATTACAGAGGGGATCCCTTGCAAGAAAAAAGAGGTGATGGGAGCAGACATCTCGACAATCTGTTTGCACTCGTTTTCACTCGCAGAAGTGATGGAGTGCTTCTGGGTTGCGCTGGTGCTCTCCGGAGGCTTGTCTGGAGCCCGGAAAAGTCGCTGCCAAGGTTCGCGCTAATGAGAGGGTAATGGCTCCTGCGTTAACTTCTCATTGTTACCCACCAAATGGGGTTTTTGCAGTGTTACTTTTATGGATGAGGCTGTTACCAGGCAGTAACTTCCACACCTCATCTTCTGGGTCCCTCAGGAGATGCGTATGCTGGAACTTTCTGGAAACCAGGGCAATGCTGCAGCCCACCTCAAGCCACCTGTAGTTCTTTCCTTCCCTCAACCTTTACGGCCACTCAGTACTTTGAAGGCACTGCTGAAGACGGATGAACACTCTGCCTGCCCAGGAACAGCCCTAGGTTGCTTTCTGCTTCTGTGATAAACACCGTGATCAAAAGCACCTTGGAAAGGAAAGTGATACTTCCAGGTCACAGTCCAGTCACAGAGGGAAGTCAGGGCAGGAACTCCAGAGAAGAACCTGGAGGCAGGAACTGAAGCAGAGACCATGGGGGATGCTGTTTGTTGCTTTGTTCCTCGTACTTAGCTTAGCCTAATTTCCTGCATATTCCAGGACTACCACTTGCCTATGGTCGTTGATGCTGCTCACCGTGGGCTGGACCCTGCCACATCAATATCAACCATTAATTAAAAAAAATTAAATCAGACCAATCCGATGAGGCACTCGCTCAGTTGCCTCTTCCCAGGAGTCTCTAGTTTGTGCCTCACCGTCAGAAAACTAAGAGTATAACATTATTGGAAGTTTCTGGGTCCCATCCAATTTCAAGACACAGAGCATTGAGCCTAGCCTTTCACCTACAAAAAGGCTCAGCTAAGACGTTGAAAAAAAAAAAGAAGGAGAATTGTAGCAGGCTTTCTTGGGCTACCAGCTTACTTTTAATTATGAATGCTCGACCTTAGCTAGCTAGCTTTTTTTTTCTTTTTTTCTAAACCCACTTCTATTAACCTATGTGCTGCCCTGAGGTTTGTTTCCTTCATCTACCTGCTGTCCATCCTGCTTTCCTGCTTTCTCTGAGCCTGGCTGGCTAGCTGGCCGCTGACTGACTGGCTGGCTCCCTTTTCTCTCTGCCCATCAGCCCCGCCTATCCCTCCTCTCCTAGCTATTGGCTGCTCAGCTTTTTATTAGAACAATTAGGTGCCTTAGGCAGGCCAGGTAAAACAGCAACACATCTTTACAGTTAAACAAATGTAGCATAGCACATCTTTACTTAGTTAAACAAATATTCTGTTCCACAAGAGAGAATGGCACCTGTCTATCACATTTGTTTCAGTTCACCAGGCCCTAGTGTTGGGTGGTCCCATCAGAGGCTTCTATTCTAAGAAGTTGAACCTGGTGAAATTTTATTTAACTAAACTTTTCTTGAAATACTGAGATTTGAACCCAGGCCTTTGTACAATACCAAGTTCCAACCCTAGCAACCTCCACATCTCTTTGTATCTATTATTCACTTCATTTACGTACATTAGCTTTATAGATAACATTAAGGAATTGGGATGGGGAAGGGGGGGACAGGAGTTGTGGCTCGAACCTAAGGCAGGAGGACTGACAAGAGTTTTAGGCTAACCTGGGCTACACTGAGAGATATTGTCTCAAAATAATAAAGGCAAAGACTTCATAATAAAGATTGACTAATACTCTCTGCTTAAGGGAAAGCTGTGACCACTCTGCTGGGGCTTCTGGAATTACTACTCTGCCATGACAATCCCTTGTGAACCCAGTCTGGTTTGTTGCCTTTTCCCCCATCTCTTTGCCTACTGTGCATTTTCTGCCATTTGGCCAGACTATCTGTAAGTGGGGAAGATAAAATTCGGGTTAAATGCTATTCTTTCCCTCAACAAGTGGGGACTGACTGGTCCTGACTCTCTGGGCCCAGAGATCAAAGAGATATAACTTACTGAGAAGTGTGAGGGACCTCAGGCAACTGCCCTCAAAATCCAACCCAGGGCCCTGGGAAGCCCAGAGACATTTGAACCAGCCCTTCCCGAAGCAACTGAGAAAAGAATGACAAGGTTTCCCTGATCGCCCCAAAGAGAAAATAGGGAACTTTGCTCAGTATTTCAGAAAAACCTGGAACTATGGGTCAGGTAGGGGAGAGCAAAACCAAGACCACCCTTTGGCTAACTAGTAGGAGGCTGGAATTGGCTGCTTGCCTATACTCTTTATGCTCCCTTTCCCGGACTTGTCTGTTTATAGGGGTTGACTTGTCTTTTTTAGGGGTTCTAAGAAAGATATCCCAGAGTGGGCTAGCTATTTGACTTCCAAACATTCCAAGGGCCTGTGTCTTTTAGACACAACCAGCCCAGCCAGGTCTCTGTGCTTTTTTTCTAAATGGAGTTGTCCCCACTTGCACAAAGCTTGCCTCGTGCTGGGGTTGGGACATATGACTAGGCAGGAGCTCCAGTCCCACAGAGAAAGCTTTCTAAGCCATTATCTCCTCAGGAACCAAAGTAAGTGTCATTAGTGGTTTGTAAAGGGGCAGGCTGCATTCTCCAGGGCGAGCTGGCTGGACAAAGGACTAAGTATAAGATGTTATTTTAAAAGGGGGGGGGCAAAGAAGGAGGCAAGAAAAAGAGGAAAGAGTGAAGTCTGGTGAGTTGGGACCAGAGGACTGTTCCTCAAACAAGAAACTGAAACATGTTTCTGGTCTCCCTCTGTGACTGTGGAGGCAAAGACAGGAAAGGGAAAAAGGCTTTCAGAATACCATTAAGATAGGAATCTTCAAACCATGGCTGCTTCTAAATCCTGCAGAGTCTGACAGAGAAAGGGATTCCCCTGCACTTCCTCATATATCCTGCACACTTTTATCTCCCTATGTTTAAGGAAAATGTAACTTTCTTACCCTTTGATGTCAGTCAACTTAAGGAGAGCCGCTAATGGTGTTGACTCTCCTGACTTAGCCATGTGTGGCATTTGTGGTAAGAACTTGGCTTAACCGTTGCTTCAAACACATAAGCAGGACAGACGGGCCCATAGGCTGTGCCAACAGGTGAGGTTAGGAACGATTATTAGTAGCCTACTAACTGTACACAGGAGTACACACTTGTAACCCTGACACGCTCACACAGAGTTGGGACAAGCAAAGAGCTGAAGGCTAACCTGGGTTACATAAAACAGCACCTGTCCCCAAAGGAATATCAAGGTTTACAAAAACTTATGTTTAAACATCAGCCTGGCCACTTACAATCTGTGAGAGAGAGGGTGCATCTTTCTCTTCCAAGACACTCCATTTTTCTTCCCTCTGCAAAGTGGGGCAAGTAAAAGACAGTAGAAGAGAAGGAAAGGGCTTCTTTCTCGGCATCACCACTGGTCCGCCTGCCTTCAGGAGCTCCACTGTGCCCCTGCCGAGGAAGCTCATTGTTGATGGTGCCGAGGGTATCCTCTGTAAGGCAGGAGCATGGCCCTGTGCTCAGCTTTAGCCTCCCAGTTAAGATATCACACTTCAGGGAACTTGACAGAGCCAGCATTCAGGCAGGGCAGATTGATTAAATCACAATGTCTTTCTTGGAGCAGTCAGCCAGCTCCAAGCATCCGGTAAATGTGGCCATCCACACTCTCACTGATTCTACAATGGCTGTCTAGCTTTGAGATGTCTCATGGTTCAGTTAGACACTTGATTTCTTTGCAAGTATTTATCAATGTAGGTCACTTATTTCCTAAATCGTCTAAAATACTAAGAGACACATTGCGGTTATTTACTAAACAAGGAAATGGATATCTATGTAATGAGAGTCAGGCAGAGATCAACTCTAGGGATTCAAATTTTGTTTGCAGCCTACTGGGGGGGTTTCACCTTTTTCCCCCAGGAGGTATACAGACACACAAGGTGCTTTCTTCTTTTTCCTCTTCTTGAATGCAAATCATGAACTTCACTGAGAGTTTGGAATTGATGCTAGCTTTGCCTGAGGTCAGTTTGTCTTCTGTTACTGAGAAACACCTGTGATGTCCCCAAGCCTGGTGCTGGTTGCAGTGGTTACATGGTAGCCTCCCACATGGCAATACCTGTTCAAAACCCCTCTCTTGCTAGGGTTGTATAGCAAGTCATTTGTAAATATGACTTTATTTAGAAAGGGGTGTTTGCAAATGTCACTAAGTTATATGGAGATGAGACAATTCTGTCTCCTGGGTGGACCTTAACTCCAATGACAAATGTCCGATGGGAGACAGGAGAGACAGAATCTGGGTGATGTAGTCACAGAATGTCCCATGACCATCAAGACCAGAAAAGCAGGAAGGACTGTCTCCTGGAACCCTTTTTGTTGGGATTAGGAGAAGGTGGTCCTGGACCTCTTTAACTCTGGCCTCCAGGTAAATTGTAGAAAAAGAAATTAAAGCCTATTTATTTATTTATTTATTTATTTATTTGAGCTCTACATTTTTCTCTTCTCCCCTTCCTGTCTCTCTCTTCCCCTTTGACCGTCTTCCATAGTCCCCATGCTCCCAATTTTCTCAAGAGATCTTGTCTTTTTCTACTTCCCATGCAGATTAGACATCCATTATGTCTCTCTTAGGGTCCTCATTGTTGTCTAGGTTCTCTGGGATTGTGATTTGTAGGCTGGTTTTCTTTGCTTTATGTTAAAACACCACTTATGAGTGAGTACATATGATAATTGTCTTTTTGGATCTGGGTTACTTCATTCAATATGATGTTTTCTAGATCTATCTATTTGCCTGCAAATTTCAAGATGTCATTATTTTTTTCAGCTATGTAGTACTCTATTGTGTAAATGTACCATGTTTTCCTTATCCATTCTTTGGTCGAGGGGCATTTAGGTTGTTTCCAAGTTCTGGCTATGACAAACAAAACTGCTATGAGCATAGTTGAGCACATGTCCTTGTGGTACAATTGAGCATCCTTTGGTTATATACCCAAAAGTGGTATTGCTGGGTCTTGAGGAAGGTTGTTTCCTAATTTTCTAAATCACCATACTGACATCCAAAGGGGCTGTACCACCTTAAACTCCCACAAGCAATGCATAAGTGTTCCCCTTTCCCCACAACCTCTCTAGCATAAGTTGTCATCGGTGTTTTTGATCTTAAAAAGCCCATTTTATTTTAAGTCATTTGGTTCAAAAAGCGCTTATTAAATAGCAATAGAAAGCTGACACAGGGACCAGGGTTGCTTCTCACAGACCCTGATATTCCCATCCTATCCGCTGCTTGCTTTCAATATTCCTGCTTAACTCAGAAAGGTGCTCTTCTCTGTGTTCTGTTCTGGGTCTAACATGTTGGTTCTCAACCTTCCTAAAGCTTTGACCCATTAGTACGGTTCCTCATGTTGTGGTGACCCCATCCATAAAATTATTTTCATTGATACATCATAACTGTAATTTTGCTACTTTTAAGAATTGCAATGTAAATATATGTTTTCTGATGGTCTTAGGTCTTAGGTGATCTCTGTGAAAGAGTTGCTTGACCCCACAAGGGTCGTGACCCACCTAGAAATGACAGCTGGGCATGGCGCTGGACATCACCAACCTTTCTCCTTTCTGACTCTCCCTTCAGCCAAAGCCATTCAGATTGCTTCCTTTGTGACCCCCTAAGCATCACTATGTCCTTGCTGTGCCTTGGCTATCTGTAACTCTTACCTCTAGTCTAGGGTATCATCTTTTCTTGTCCCCCAGAACCTCATATTTGGATTCTACATCCTTAGATCTCTCTTGCAAAGGGGTGCCTCATTCCATTCTCAAGTTCTTGTGTTCCTCAAAAGCAAAGGGAGACCCTTTGGTCTAGTGGGTGTTTGTTTCCCTTAAATGGGAGCCACATGGCCGAGCTCTGAGGAAGCTTATACATGGCCACAGCAAGGACCACCTCCGTTCAATCCAATTTAAGAAGAAAAATAACAGTGTTGAGAAACAATCTTTAGCAATAAATGGTATGGTGAGTTATGCAGCAAATCATAAGCATTGCCTCCAATATTATGCCTGTAGAAAATGGCCTTATGTAGCTAATTGTTAACCAGGAAACCCTTTCATTAATTCAAATGGGCCAATGTTTTTACATGACACTGTCATATAAATGCGACGTGAAGGTTTATGTACAGATCACTCGAAGGTATCTTTTTTCTTTTTTATTCTTTCTTTTTTTCTTTTTCTTTTTTTTTTTGGCAAAGCAGACTAATGCTGCATTATGTTTTATTGTGCAATAAAATTATGTGCTAAAATTATGCTCATAAATGTACGCAAATGTAAACCAAGCTATTAGTTATGTTTTCACAGATAAAAGTCATTAGCATAGCTATCAAACTCTTCTCCCATTTGAGTAACAGAATTATGTCTAGAGTCTCAGGCTGTCTGGTTGGGGCTCAGTCTCTCCGAAACAAGTGTAAATCTTGTTACCCCTGGGAGCAAGTTCCCTGACCTGACTTCAACGCCCAATGCAGAACCAAGGCCTGCATGAAGCCCTCTGGGGTCCCTAGCTGAGAAGGAGACCACTCAGGGACTCTCAGCATCTCACATCCCTGGGAAGTCATTCTTAACACCTCCCCACCTACTTCCTGCTAATTAGACTTCTCGGAAAAACAATTGTGGATCTTGGGAGATCTCAGGAGGCTGACAGCATCTTTTAGCAACAGTCACAGGGAAACAGAGTTTCATGTATAATTCATGAGGTACGTGGTCATCCTGGTGGGAAATTATTTCCTCTGACAGACTCGGGTGGTGGCGGTGTCCTGTCAGAATGGCCTGCAGTGTATAATTAAAACCTGAGCAGAACAAATTAATGCTGATTACTTTACAAACAGTCTGAAAGCTTGGATTCTGTTCCCTGTCTTCCATGAAGAAAACAGATATTCAGCAATGTGGAGATCTGCCTCCCGCTCCTTGCACTAATGATCCCACTAATAAAGAGCCCTTGAAGACGTGTTACACTTAACATTCTTTGTCTTCCAATTGGCTCCTGGGATATTCTACAACATGGGATCAAACCAAAAATATGACAGGCACTAAATCTCTCTGCTGCGTGGGTCTCTGCTTCACCCTCTCCTGAGATATGGTTTTTGTCTGATGGATCAAAGCTAACGTATGCAGGGAATATGAGGGCTAAAAGGTCCACACAGTCAGTTAGTCATTTTTCTGGGTTTTTTGATAAGAACAGCAAAAATGATTGTTCAGACTCAACCAGAGCCATGGTGAGGTCATGAAATTGCCAATGTAAGCCTCCTTCCAAGGTTCTGCATTTGAAATAACAACAGCAATATACTGTTGAATGCTATGTTTCTTCAGCCTTTAATTGCATTTGCTTATTTTGTGTATGCATGTTGTGTGTGTGTATGTGTAAATATTCAAGTGTTGTGTGCCTGCAGAGGTCAGTAGACAACTTTCAGGAATCTGTTCTCTTTTTTCTACCATGTAGTAATCAAATTCAGGTCATCAGACTTAATGGCAGATGCTCTTGCCTGCTGAGTCATCAACCCTGAAGACTATTCTACATCCTGAGTAGGTACTGAGCTTGAGCCAGGATCTCATTTGACCCTCCAAGTTCTATAAAATTCATGTTTTAGTTATCCCCAGATTCCAGGTGAAAAGATCCCCAAGGCATATGCCTGGTCCAGATGTCACTTGACTGAGTATATGCTACTCAGTGCAAGGGGTTAATTTCCTTCTCTCCATCCTTCCAGACAGGAACCTGGCTCCCTGCTGCTTTGGCTAGGACTGGATCTTCCAACCAGTCTCTCATTGCATCTACCTTTAATCTCTTCACATGAACTCTTCACCTTTCCACCAAGGCTAGGTTGCTGTAGGAAATCTTACAGCCAGTAGTAGTCTTTAAGTTATCCACCCACTTGGGCGTAGCCTCTTACGCTATAAATGCCTATAAATTCCCTCTCTCTTCTGGCTGCTGGATTCCGTTCCTGTTCTCTGCTCATGCAGAGGACTGTGATCTGTGAGTCTACCCCTAAATAAATAACCCTTTATCATACTCAATTCTGAGCCAGTGTGGGATTTCTTTTTCGTGTCCATCTTCACTAGGCTTTAGAAACAACCAGAAATAACCAATGGATTTAATATATGTTGATGTAGTCTCTACCACCTAACATGGGTAGGGTGTGCACTGCAAATGAAAGGCATAGTGCTCACCTTCCTGAGCATGCTCACACCGAGGGAGGAAAAGAGGCCGTTCCCATGACGTGCGATCCTCACGTGAAAGTTCAAATTCTTAAGCTTAGATTCAAAGCATCATGTTCCTCTTACTTTCTCCATTTTCATATCTAGTAACCCCTACCAGGATTAGGCCTACACTGGCCTATACTGGGAAAGAAGGAGCTGGTTCTCATTTGGCTTTCTCCTCTGCAAAGGCCTGTGAGATTAAATTTCATGCCCTTCTACCTTGTCTGAAGCACAAGTACCCAGAGCTAGAATCCTCTTCCCATGAATGGGAAAAACACACACAAGAGTTTCCCATCATGCCCATGTGGGTAAGTTATGTTTCTATACAGGGACTTGACAAGGTTTGATTAAAAGGAATATGGAATAGGACCTAATATGGCTTCAAATTCTACTTGGACCTATTCCTTTCTCTCTATGAATATTATTTTTCCATATATGTGGAAGAAGGGCTCATCATACCTTCCTTTTATGACAGAGTTGCTTAAAGTTTTAGCATGCTTTGAAATCTCCCTGGCTCTAAAACAGACTTCTAGACTCTTCCTATGGTATCTAGAAGGTCAGTGGTGGAGTCTAGAAATTTGGGTTTCTTCATTGACAAGATTCTGGAAACCATGAAAGAATCCTTGCTGTCTGGTTCTTAAGAGTCTTTCCCTTTTGTTCTTTGATTGAGGTTTAACGGGGTGTCTCTTTACTGTGTATATATCCATGATGGATAACTGCATTGTACACACACACACACACACACACACACACACACACACACGTAAGCACCACTCAGCCCAGCTCACAGAAGGCTCCCTTGTGCCCATGTGTAAAGACAACAATGATGGTTTCTAGTATTCCATCACCATGGCCTTGCTTGTCCTTGAATGTCTATGACTAAAAGGGCAGAGATGTGTTCTGTGCCCGATTCTCTTACTCACTACTAAGGCTGTGAGACTCTCCCATGTTGTATGTAACAGTCCACTCTTCCTCGCTGATGTGCCTTGTCCTATCACTTGCATATCCTGCTCCACCCCATTTTAGAAGTTTAGATATTTTCCCCTGTACTCAGTATTAAGGAACATTTTGGGGTTATGACTAATAGTGTTTTGGAAGGCATAAGGACTGACTTCTCTTTGGTATAAACTCAAGCATGTAATTTCTGGATCCCAGGGAATAGATTTGGCTATCTTTGGTCAATTCTTCTGATATCCCAAAGTGGTTGTACCAGCTCGTTATTATTCCCAGCAATGCCTGGGCATTCCAGTTGCTCTGCATCCTCAGCAACGTCTGCCGCTGAGGTCTTACTTTAGTACTTTCTATGAGCAAGCTTGTGGGTTGAATGTTTTAAGTGGGGCTTTGCAGGTTTATAGATTATTAAAATGCTCTTTTTCTTTTCTGTTTTCCTCTGGATAAATATCTGAAAGGAGAATATTTTCAAGTCCAAACATGGTATCATGGGTGATAATATAGTAAATTCTGGCATAGGACTTGATGAAATAGAAGGGGGAAAATTAAGAAGTCACATGCAAATGTACGGCAAGGAGCCTAAGGCCAGAAGTAGAATGAAACATATCCTGGGGTTGGGATAGCTTTGACTGGTCTGGCCCCAGGAATAACACCCGCAGCAGTATCAGGGTGAATACGGTGGTTTGGGCTGATTTATCATTATTGTGTGTATGCCTTGTGGGACTCCAAGTATGCCATTATTATCCTTTCATTGTAGATTGGTTTATTTGTACATGTGTGTGTGTGTTCTTGTATATACATATGTGTGTGAGTGTGCATTTGTGTGGAGGCCAGAGATGTCTTATGCAGTTGCTGTACACCTTGTTTGTATGTGTATGCACACGTACATGTATGTGAGTGCATGTATGTGGATGTGGAAATCAGAGGTCACACTCAAGTATCTATTTCAATTGGTCTCCGTTTTATTTTCTAAAACATGATCTCTCCCTGGCCTGGGGCTCACAAACTCATCAAAAAAGCCTGACCAGTGAATCTCTAGATTGACCTGTCTCACCCTTTACTGGGATCACAGCAGGCACCACCGTACTGGGAGGCCTGAGGAAGGAACTCAAGTCTTTACGCTTGTACAGCAAGCACTTCGCGGCTTCTGCCATCTTCCCAACCCTGTTTACTGTACTTGGCTATCAGGTACCCAGCAGCTAGCTGGTTAGCTATATTGATGAAAGGGTTCTTTCTCTAACTGACTTAGAGTCCTAGAGGATGCTGCTGGGGCTGCTTTTGACATTTCCTCCCATCTCTGGCTATGGAGTCCATTCTGCACTCCAGTTCTGATTCTGATGGGTGAACTTCTTCCCCTAAACGCAATGCCTGACTTTGATCTACCAGGGCTCCATGTCCCTGGCCAATAACAGACTCCATAGAGTCCAAACAGAGCAAGTTAAATTCCCAGATGTAAGATCTCAAAACCCTGCCTTCTCCCAGGTCAGTGTGGGGATGGAATGTCAGCAGCGAGCTCCCTTCTCAGCTTCCCCAGGAAAAGGATGTCTTCTAGACATACCGAGTAAGACAGGCATTCCTCTCCTTGGATCCCGTGTTTCTCTGTTTCCATGGAAAAAGCCCCGACCGTGTCAACAGGAAATGGTTCTGTGGACAGTTCACCTCACTTCTCTGGGACTTGGTTTCATGTTGATGGCAGCCGGGCGGCATGGGAGTCTCAGCCATCCTTTCCTTTTCTATATTAAATGACAGCCATGTGCCTGTTTCATTTATCCCTCCGAACTTTAACTCTTTGTCCAGTGCCACATGTCAAAGGGTCCTGCCCTGGCCTGGGTCCTCTGACTTTGAGGTCTCTTTGTGCTGGCTGTAGTCTCTGTTAGCTTCTTAACTTCATCTTAGAGACCTGGGTAGAGTCAGGGCTCGATTAGGTTCACCTTCTCCTCAAGTGTATCTTCTGGTCAATTTAAGTCTTGCTGTAAATTCTTACATCCCTTGACAATCAATCCTCCCTGGCACTTGAAGTGAAATCCTCAGGTTACTTTAGTCTGTTTTCTCTTTTAGAGTGGTGAGGCCTTTGGCATTGCAGCGATTTGAGGAGTCCCACTGTGCAGTTACAGAGAAAGGCAGCAGCATTCACGTGCTTGACCAGAGCCAGGAATGGAAGGGATGGGAGGGGGTGGAGGGGATTTGTCCTCTATTTTAGCAAAGAGGAAACAGAGATGCACGCCCATTCCTCCTGACTCAGGTAACACATTAGACACCAGGGCAAATACACAGAGGGAGGAATGCAGATTTGCAAAGTCTGTCTGTAGAATGCCTTCCCTGAATGCCAGCTCCCCTTGAGGGCCATTCTCTAAACTCAGGGCTTGGCCTCTAAGTCTGGAGACAAACAAGCCTCAGGGCATGCCTTGCCCCAATCCTCACAGAATTCAGTGTCCATAAGGCCAAAAGAAGGGGGTGCATAATCTCCATGTAAGCGACTCTGTACTTAAAAATAAGACTTTTAAAGCAAGGTGCCGATTTTCAAAGACATAGATAATTTATGTAGTTGAGGAAATTAAAAAGTTTTAAGTTGATGACCCAAGTTAATAATAACCAAAGTTTGGTAGAGAATATCTGAATCCTTTATCACACAAGGGGGAGTCAATGGTGTTGTATGGAATGCCTATGGATGGAAAGGTAGGGGAGGCAAAGGCTATGCCCTTGTTGCCTGCAGCTATACAATAAACATTTGTCCCATGGCCTGCAGGGCGGAACCTGACCTGACTTAGCTGTATCTTTTTGCTTCACATCTCCTGAGGGGCTGCAGTGAAGACATTGGCCAGGGCAGTGATGATCTCGAGGTACACTGGAGAAGGCCCCTTTCCAAACTCTGTCACTTGTGGGCCACAGGATTCCATGGCTCTCAGGGTGCCTTAGGGTTTCTATTGCTGTGAAAAGATACCATGACACTGGCAACTCGTACAGAGGGAAAACCTTTAACTGAGAGGGTGGCTTCTAGTTTCAGAGGTTTAGCCCATTAGTATCACGATGGGGAGCATGGCAGCTTGGAGTATGGTGGCATGCAGGCAGATGCAGTGATGGAGAATTCGACATCTTGATTCAAAGGCAACAGAAGTGAACTGAGACACTGAGCATGGCTTGAGCATATATGGGACCTCAAAACCCACCTTCACAGTGACACTCTTCTTCCAACAAGGACATACCCACCTCAATAAAGCCACACCTCCAAAAAGTGCCACTTCCTTCGGGGGCCATTTTCTTTCAGACTACCACATGGTTTTGCATGGAGACCCTCAGTTCCTTGTTGGTTGCGTCCTAGGAGCCACATTTGGTTCTTGGCCTTGTGAGCTTCTCTAGAGGACAGATCTGAAGGCAGCAGTGGCAGAGTACTCGAGTAGCATGTGCAAGGTCCTGATTCTAATCCCAGGTTTTAACATGCTAAAAACAGAAGCAAGCAGTGGCACTTTGCCTAATCCAGTTGAAGATGAGACAGAGAGACAGTGTGGAAGCACATCCCTTGTGAACCAAGCTCTGAAGCACAAACTGGCATCCCTTATTTATTCTGTCCCCAAGAAGCAAACCACTAGGTTGAGCTCATCTGCAGAAGAAATGATTACACATAAGGGTATCACTACCAAGAAGTCAAATAACTGGGCGATTGCTGTTCACCTACAGTGGGGTGAAATAGAGCAACCATCGTCTTAAACTCACGAGACGACTCTCAGCCTCTGTGGTAGTAGGCAAAAAGGAAATCAAGAGGAGAAAACATGCTTTAGCCATGATGCTAAGAGCAGTTAAGTACTGCCGATTTCTAGTTTTGATGAGCACATTAGGAGCCAGGTACTACCTTACAAGATGATAGAAGAGCATATTAATGCATAGTGTTCCCCACAGGTTTATGATTCAAACACTCTGCAAATCTAGGAAGTAGGACTGAGGGGGAGAAAGTAGGTCACTGGGGGCAGGCCTGTTGGACTCTATGATCCCCGGCTGCTTTCTGGATGGCCACACAATGAGCAGCTTGTTCCTGCTGCCACAACATTCAGCCCACGCTTGTGGTAACCAGTAAACATACACTTTGCCCTCTGAAACCACGAGCCAACATAAATTCTTCCCCCTTTCAAATGGTTCTGTCAGGGATTTTGACTTAGTGCAGCAACACACAAACACACACTGAGCGTAAAGATGCACGAGTTTTATACACAGCAAGTGACCTAAGAATTTACCATGGAATAATACAGATACACAATGAAGAATGTTCCAGAAGGAGCCTTGAGATGTATTTTTGTGAGAGTGAAAAGCATATTATAAATGGCAGTAGTTTTAACAGAAAGTTTTCAGATATCATGCAGACAATGGCTTAATTACAGAAAGTAAAAACTTGGTATCTTTCCATTATCATTCCACAGCATAAAACAGCAAATTAGTCACTGGGTTGGATTGGAATGTTTGATAGTTTTAAAAACTGCTATTTGACCTGCTGACTTGAGTTTCATTCACAACAACAACAACAACAAAACAGAACAAAACAACAAAAATGCAGAGGAAGCTAGAAAGTGAATTTTGGCTTGAGATTAGGACTTTGCAGGGACTTCTGAAACGGCCCTCAGCACAACCGCGGGTCGCTGTGCACTGCAGACTTATGTGCAGCAGTGTGCCCAGCACTGACTGATTTAAAATCAGAATACTGATCAGCTCTGAAGAGTGTTGAAGATGCTCCATGTCCTACAGTACCAAATTCACCAGAGGGGCTCTGGTAAAAATCAACAAGCGCACCCATCTAATTCTTATATATTCACCTTTATCTTTAGGTAAACTTGTGTCTGTGTTAGTTTTACCTGTCGTTGTAAAAAAAAAAAACTTGACAAAAGCAACCTAAGAGAATAAGGATTTACTTCAGTTAAAAGTTCGAGGCTGCAACCCATCTTGGAGGGGACGCCATGGCATCAGGAGTTCGAACCAGGGCACCATGACATAAGGAGTTAGAACCAGCTGGTCCCATTGCACAACAAGGGCAGCAGAGAGAACAGAAAGGGTACTGACTTACTCTCTCCTAATCATTCTGGGACCACAGCCTATGGGACAGTGTTACCTGTATTAATATAAATCGTTTAGGCCAATTAACATAATTTAGAAAATTCCTTTTAAACCCCAGAGGCTTGTCTTTTTAGTGACTCTGAAGGTTTTCACATTGATATTCAATATTAACCATCATAATACCTGTGCCATAAAGGCATTTAAATAAATTGATGACTTATCAGTAAGCATTTGGCTTTTATAACTGCTTGATAGATCTATATGCCCAGGGTAATGTAAAATTTTCTTAAATGGAAAGAGGCTGCATGTAGAACATGTTAAGAAGCCCTGCTTTACAGGTGACTTGAGATGCTGGGCCCAGGCATAGGGTGAGGGGCATGAAAACCATCTAGAATCCTAGGGAACTTATGGGTTTGTGCCAATGTCTCTCTTCCTTCTTCTTTTCTGATGGCAATAGGAAAAATAGAGTTGCTGGGACTTTAGAGACCCTATTGCAGTATTGGAGTCCATAGAGAATCTTAGACCTTTTTTTTTTAAATGATAGATTACAAGTTAATAGCAACACATCTGAAGATACTTTTTAAGATAATTAATTTTGCTTAAATTGTGTGTATGCATGTGTGCCTGTGTGGGGGTATGTTGAGGTCAATTTAGGTGTTTTTGGAGGCTAGAGGAGAAACTAGAAATCCCCTGGAGCTGGAGTTACCAGAGGTTGTAACCTCCCTCAGGCAATTAATGCTGGGTCCTCTGCAAGAGCAGTACTTGCTTTTAACCTCTGAGCCATTTCTCCAGCTGCCACAGATTATTTGCGGTGAACTGGCTGAGACAGGAGAGTGGTGTAATGCAGGAGCACTGTGATGGAAGGATGCAGGAGCGCTGTGATGGAAGGATGCAGGTGCACTGAGTACAAGTGAAGCCCAGAAAAAAGGGACAAGCTGGGGACTTCCTAGAGGAGGGGCCTAGGCCTACTGGGCTCAAAAAGATGAATAGGCATTAATCAGTCAAAGGGGAGAAAGCAGGCAAGGAGGAAAGAGACAGGAAAAATAAAGTCTTGCAAGAGAGGTTTAGAGGCTTGGAGGGGTGTGCAATTAGGAGTAGGGGTTGCTGGGGTCTAGAAGTGGAAGACAGGTGCCAGTGGGAAGGAGACGTCAGTGACCAATGCAGGGCAAGGGTCAGAATTATACCGCGATGGCTGTCAGTCAGGGTGCCCTGCTCTCACTCACCTTTGCTTAGTCTCAATTCCACCTTTTAAAATCAAAGTCTGTCTGGTACCTCTTCTCCGCACCCCGCGTCCTTTCTCTCACAGAAGCACGGCGGGTTGGGAATTACAGAAGCAAGGGCACTCGAAGAGTTTCTGCAAAGATTGGTGATGGCTTCGGGATGATCAACATGGGATCGCTGTGGTCCTTGACACTCAGTAGCGAACAGAAGATGCCTGAGTCCGATAAGTGACTGCAGACTAAGGGCTTCTCTGTGTGGAAGGGTCTCAGAAGAACGCCCTAAGTGAGGATGCAGAGAATCCTGGGGGCTAGAATCCTGGGGGCTGCCTGCCCTGCTGCCTCAGAGTTCAGTCTTCCAGCCCCCAACTCCTCTGCCGGGACAGCGCTCAGGCAGACTCTTATAAACAAAGCTTGGGCATTGGGACCTGTCACTTATAAGCTGCAATCAGTGGGCAAAGGTTCTGAGTAATTTTGTATCTCTTGGTTGTTTAACAGTTATAGATCCCAGAACTGTTGTTTAAACCCTCCCGAACCTAAGATTCCTGTCTATTAATGAGCAAAATTATATCCTTGGAAGGTAGAGCCCTTCTGTCTCTCTGCACACAGATAATCTGTTTCTCTCCTCCACTCTCCGCCCCTCCCCCACATCTAGATAGGTTATCTGTTCTTTTGATCTTGGACAAGCCTTTGATGTTCTTCTGAGTTATGTAAAGACAACGTCCAGCTCCTATTTTTCTTTTCTTTGTTCAAGACAGGGTTTCTCTGTGTAACAGTCATAGCTTTCCTGGAACTTGCTCTGTAGACCAGGTTGGCCTTGAACTCACAGAGGTCCACCTGCCTCTGCCTCCCAAGTGCTGGAATTAAAAGTGTGCACCACCACTACCCGGTCCAGCTTCTATTTTTAAAAAGCAGAGGTCCAGATGACAGACAGGTACCATGCTGTGCCTGGGAAGTGGGTGATTGTCTTGGTTAGGTTTCTATTGCTGCATTCAAACTCCCCCGCCAAAAGCAGCTCAGGGAGTGAAGGGTTTCCATTCGCTTACAGCTCTCAGGTTACACTCCAGCACTAAGGGAAGGCATGGGGAAGGGAAGGCATGTGTCTTCCTAACACCTTGGCTGCGCAAGAGATTGGTGCCTCCTCCTTGAATTGAGATGAAGGATTCCCCCAAAAGGAGGGAGGGCAAAGTATTTCTCTGAATTACAAGAAGCAGATGTGAGTGCAGACACAAGTCTACCTAGGGTTGATGTGTGTCTCTCCAGCACAACAACTCTAGTATCCTGAGGAGGTTATCTAGCCCCTCTGGGACTCAATATACCAATGTGTGAAATGGAGATGTGATATTAATACCATGGATTTTTTTTTTCTTGAGTTGAGGAAGAAACATGTTATTCAAACTAGACTTGGACTTGATACGTGGTCAAGTATGACCTTGAATTTCTGACCCTCCTACCTCTACTTTTTTCATGCTAGCCTTCTATTAAGAAAACACTAGACCCACTTTATATGTTGATGAGGACCTGGCTCTGGGCTTCCTGCAGATTGAATGAGCATTCTACCAATGAGCTACACGCCCAAGCCCCTGATTGCAGTTTGGGTTTGGCTGAATGTCCCTAGCTGTAAGAATTTGAAGGACACCTGGAGCTGTCAGCTTTGCATCCCTCAGGTGGATGTTGAGGGGGGTCAGTCCACGTGCAGCAAGCCCACCATTGGCAGCCAGGTGATGAGGGTTGCACCCACTGCTTTATCTTTGGGGTGAAAATCCTCACTAGAGGCTCCGGCAGTGAGTAGAAGTGGCCCGTGGGTGGAACAGCATCTCTGAGCACAGTCAACTTTTCAGAGAGAATGAGGGATTAGATTAGATGGATATGCCTAGCCAGATATGCCTGCTACTGTTCTTCTCACGCATGGGATTCCATCTCTTCCAAATACTAGTGCTTGTAACTCTGGCAATGCCCAGCCCCACCTTAATGTCTGGAGAGAGAGTGAGTTCCTCTTGTCCACACTGTGGCCCCATCAGGAAGCAGCAACCCTAGGTGGAGACTTGAGTTCAGAGCCTTTGTCTACAGGAGGCCCAGCGCTGCTGTCTCTCTCTCTCTCCTACAGAATGCAAGCTAAGGCTAAAGGCCGAGGTGATTTTCTCTTTTACAACATCATAAAACAGCATCTCATTCTTCAGATGACACCTCTTACGGGCTCATGTCCAGGCCACGATTAGCAGGTAATCTCGTAGCCTGTGATCCTTCCAGGCCTGCAGCCTGCCTGTCAAGACCCATGGCAGGAGGAGGGACCGGGTTGGACCTAAGTGTGCTTCTGTCCCATGACCTCAGAATGAAACTGCCTGTCTTTAAGTCTTTCGTTGCCCATGTGGAGTTAATGCCAGCAGCCTCTGGCCTCTTTCTGGCTTAGCTCCAGCCATTTGCCGTCTCAGAGAGAATTCTATCCCCAACCACCCAGGCTGCACAAGGACAAGGAACCTCTTTCCTCCACGAAATCATGGAAACACTGAACTTGCCCCTTCAGAGACTGCGCAGTTTCAGTACACCAATGGGGAAAATGAGTCCCAGAGTTATTCTGTGGCTTCTCTGGGGTCACACCACAAGGATGAGTGGCAGGGGAGGAGTGGAATCTAGACTTCCCAATGATGCCCATTCTTGGACTTATTTCTGGGTGTTCACTGTGCCGTGGATACCTACCTAATACTCACTGAGGTAGGTCCTAGGTTCTCTGGAAACTGGCCTTGGGGCGACCTTTGGAAATTATCAGAGCTTCCCTTCGGTGGGTCCAGCTCAACCCAGACGTCCAGGAGGAGACAAGTAAGACAGTGGCAGGAAGCAGCTCCTAGTGGGAGCCTGGCTCTCCCTGACTCTCCCTGGTCCTCCTTGACCATCCCTCATTTTCCCGGACTCCCCCTGATCCTCTTTGACCATCCCTCACCCTCCCGCATTCTCCCTGACCTCCTCCCTTGCTCCTTGTCCTTCCTTGGCCTCTGAACACACGGAGCCCTTGGGTTGGCTGCCACAGTATTCTATGGTAGCCAGTACAGGCCACTCCACTTCCAGCCTAGGGGAGACAGAGTAGAATAGTGGAGGACTGGCTGCAAGGCAGACTGATCTCTAGCCCTGACACTCCTCTTCTGGGCTGCGCAGCATTTGTGGCACAAGCTCATTTGCCTGACTGTTCTTTAAAAAGAACAAAACTTTACTGACATTTAACTGTTAGGAGCAGGAAAAGGATTAGCTCTTCGTAGACCTACCTAGCTCTTCGTAGACCTACCTAGCTCGGGGCCCGGCTCACCATAGCTACTTATGTAGCAGTCACTATTATTGCCATGAAACCAGGCAGATCTCAACCTTGTCGAGATAGATTGTCCTCTATGCTGAAGAAATGGTCCCCATCCTATGATCTTAACCAGGAGTTTATAGGAAAGTCCCTGGTGGGCTTCTCAGGTCAGTATTGGTTTTCTCCCTTCTGTGTAGCGAGTCCAATATGGAGTGTTGGAGGGGGTCAAAGAAGGGAGGTGGGGAGGGAGAGAGAGAACTGAAGAGGAAGGCTCAACTTCAGTTGTTGGTATCATGAGAGTCACATGACATTTGTGATTCCTTCTGTCCTCCCCACTTTCCTCCCTCCCTCCCTCCTCCTCTCTCCCTTCTTAAGGCAAAGCCAAACTACTTCGTTATGTTTGAGGAAAATATGCTTCTTTAAAGTAATTAATAAAGTAGAAAAAGTTGAAAGATGAACATAGTGAAGTAAGAAACAATCCACCGAGAACAAGAACACACGAAACCACAGCTTTTGCATATACATAGACAGAAAAATATAGACCCCTAAAAACACTTTAATAAAATGAGCTCATAATTCTAAATACTATTTTAAAACATGAAAGCACCACTTTCAATTTCATTGGAATTTAACAGAGGAAAATATGCTCCAATAAGACTGCAGAAGTTGCTGAGGAAATACGTCTTTACCATAAGGTAGTATTTCCTGAAAACACATCTAAGGTTAATCCAAAGAGGCTGGCACCGTTTGCTTTAAAAGGCTATGATTCAGTTGTTCACAGGCCAGTATCGCCTTCTCACAGGGGATGCCCCTCCAACACCAGAATCTTCACGGAAAAACTTCTCAATTTGGAAACTGTCCAGTAGCAGCACCCATTTTCCTGCTTGGTAAAATGATGATCAGAGATGTCAAATGACCTCGGTAGGGTTGCAAAGGGGAGAGGAGAAAGCCCGATCTGTTGGCACCCCAGAGCGGGGTCATGCCCACATCCAGGTGGTGGCAGTCCTGTTTGGTCTCTAAAGGAGGAGCTCATGAGTGCCCTGTGACCTTCTGCTCCCTTCCCTAGACAGCTGGAGTCTTATTGGTTACTTTACTGGTTTGACATAGCTCAGACCAATAGCCCTATGGCTAGGATAACCCTATTTATGCAACTATTCTATCTCCTGGCCCATTTACTCTTGGTGGACAGAAGGGGTGTGTTTATGCTGGAAAAAAAATCTCTGACCAAATTCCTGACAGAAAGCAGCTTAAGGAAGCAAGAGTTTCAGGGGATCGTGTCCACCATGGCTGGAAGGTGCAGTGTCAGGAGTGCAGGGTGGCCGGTGACCCTGCATCCATGGTCCAGAGGAAGAAGGACATGAGTGCTAGGTTTACCCTTCTGTCATCTTCTTATTCAGTCTGGGACTCCAGCCTAGGGGATGGTGCCACCACATTCACGGTAGATCTTACCCCCTTTGGAGAGTCTCTCTGAAAGCCTCTTCTAGACACGTCCAGAGCTGTGTCCCTTGGGTGACTCCAAATCCAGTCAAGGTTAAGTAGCATAGCTAGGGTGGGGGGCAGGAGGATAAGAGTATCGAGGAAGACAGACAGCCACGTGCTACCTCATGAGTGGAGCGAAGGAGCTAAGGATGCTGCTGGTGGAGTTCTGCCAAGTACAAGAGACAGAGGAGCTTCATTGAGAGCTGTTGCTTAGTATAAGTATCAGGTGGATGTATTGCTTCCGTTAGAGCTTCCCTACAGGGCTCTACTACTAAATTATTCTCTTCTTTCTCTTTCTCACTTGACTGACCACCACTGTCACAGAGTTTGGCTCGAGAAGGGCTTGTGGGTATTGTATCCCTGGATTTATTGCGTTTGAGAAACGGTTGTTTTTACATAGCATTATTGTATGCTATCCTGTGCCCTCCCTGTTCTTTTTCTTTCTCTAAGCACATTGTGAATATTGTTCTTTTGGCTTTGAGTGCTGTCTGGAGAGTGCTGAAAGGAGCCAGGATGTAACCCCTTTGATGCCTACTCTCCATGGCTGTCTGAATGCCTGGAGTATCATCACTTAGTCAGCCTGTATCTTGAGTGGTTTTGTGTTTTGCCTTTTAATTTCTATATTCAATTTTTAAAATTTGGGTAATTAAAATATTTTACTTTTGGATTTGGAGTCTTATGTTTTTATAATTAAGTGCTTTAAAGTCAACTCGTTTCTCTATCCCAGCCATAATGTTTTTCTTTTAATCTGCACTTACTCCGTCTCCAACTTCTAGCCACATAAATAATTTACATTCAGAGGCTCTACCTGCTTCTTTTCTCTCTGACTTTGGTGCTGGTTCAGTAATGAGGTGGCTTGGGTCCTTGGTTTGTGCTCTTAGACCCTCCATCTCCGTTTTTGTTTTTAAACTCATTATCTTGTCTTTCAGGCCTGACGCTCCTGGATTTATGTTCTTATTAAGATGGCATACAACACGAAAGAGTGGTGGCCAATTCCTGTCTGTTCTTTGCTGTGTTTCCTCCAAGGCTGGTTCTCATTTTCCCTCTTTTTCTCCTCCTCAACTTTCTATCTCTCTCTTTAGAAACTAGATTTGCGTAGGTCTTCTCTGAAGAAAGGACAGATGTTTTGTGGCTCCCTTATCTCACCCACTCCTGATGTTCTTTATAAATTTTGCTTCTTTCTTGCCTTGAAAGTAACGTTTCTATCCAGGACGCATCTTAGCCTAGGATGCTAGAGGAGCCTGAAGAACCATCCTTCTGTCCATGTCTCCTTCCATCCAGCCTAGTGGACTAAGGCAGAGGACATTTGAGTGTTTGAAGGCTGGTGGGGGAATGAGCACAGACCAGGGGAGGCAAGTATAACCCTTTACTACCAGAGTCCAGAGAAACCAATTTGAGAAGACAGACAGCCACATTTACTGTCCGTGTAAAACTGAGAACCACTTTCTACAAGTCCAAACAGCTTGTGCTTTGGAGACAGACAAATTGATATTTGGTCCAGATGCTGGAATGTCCTGGTTTTAAAATCTTGGACTTCCATTTCCTTTTCTGCAAAAGGGGAATCATAATAAAATCATTTCTGGTAGAGTGATGACGATGGTTTGATGAGTCAGTGAAAGTAGTTGTTATCCCAGGATTGACAGCAAAGGCTAGCTCTTCCTCTCATTATAATTAACAGTATGCATAGTACTTGTATGCACTGGACAGGGGAACTGATCAGAAGGGATATTAAACAGCAGAAATATTTATTAAGGGTTGGG
Organism: Microtus ochrogaster; assembly: GCF_000317375.1. NCBI lineage: Eukaryota > Metazoa > Chordata > Mammalia > Rodentia > Cricetidae > Microtus > Microtus ochrogaster. The sequence continues at coordinate 7,135,504 of NC_022015.1, read as the reverse complement.
CACTCAGGTGGGAGAGTGCCTGTCTAGTATGCAAGAAGGTCTGGATTTATCTCCAGCATCCCATAAAACCGGCATGATGTTGCATGCTTGTGATCCTAGCACTTGTGAGGTAAACCTGGGAGTGCAAGAGCAAGCCCAGTAGTGTAGAGGGTTTAGAGCATTCTAGCATAGCCTGGGCTACATGAGTTCTGATTTTTGAATATGACCCAAAATTAATTGGGTACACACGCTACAGTTTTAGGGATGTTGGTTAATCATTCGCTAAAGGAACCTAAACTCAAGCTAGGAAGCCCATTAAACCAACCTCTGTCCTCCATGGTATGATGAGAGGTGAAGGAAGAGGGGAGGACACAGAGGGTATCGCCTTAGCCTAGTGGCTTTAAAGATGTCCCCAGAGCATTGCCACCAGCACTTGCCTGTGGACTACTTAGAGATGCAAGTTGTCGGGCTCCAGTTGGGGCCATTGAACCAGAAACTCGGAGTCTTTGGGTGTTTTAGATGGTTGCAGAGTTGGAGAGCCATTCTTTTGTTCTCCAACAGAGCTGGTACTCAGGGGAGGATCACAGTAACCCTAGGGTGGGCTAGCAGGAGACAGAGTTGAAAGAATTGGTGAGCATTTTCATAGGCATACGGCCAACCTGTATTTATTCTTCTAAATAGACATCTTGCTTCATAGTATCATCTGGATAGATGGGGAACGCTGCTGCGCTGAGCTATTTTTTTTTAAGTGAACTGTAATTTTGATTATAAAAAGATAAACTATAGAAAAAATGTGGCTCATTTTTAGCTATGGTAAGAGCCTGGAGCTCTCTGTGGAAGCCTGTATCATCCGCCATCTGGTGGCTGCGTACCTCCCTGGCAGGTGGCAGCAGTACGGCATGTGGGGGATTCTGTAGAGACAGGAATCAGCAGGACATCAGACTGGGGAAAGTGGAGACAGCATCCTATCATGCCATGCTGTAGGAGTCCGTCTGAGAAGGGCGGTGGGGCAGGAGTAGAGAAAGGACTGTACAGAGTCAGACAGAAGGGTGCACCAACCCACTATCTCTGAGGCTCGGTACCAACGCTTCCATTCCCAGACGATTGTGGGGGTCACACAAGGGTAGGAAACAGCTGGATGTGTTTGGAAAACGGTAACTAGCTGCCCAGATGTGAACTGTTTATTATTTATGCTTTAACCTTGGTCTTTACTGGTGGAATGTAACATTTTCTGTTGGAGGAATTTCAGCTATTAACATGCAGGTGGAGGAGGTATGTGGGTGTTTGGTTTTGTCTTGATTTTTTTTTTTAAGGACGTGGGGGAGGGGGAGAAAACTGAACCTGAGGTCGCCCTAACTATGAGTACTGAGTGAAAAAGGAAAGCCCATATCCAGGGTCCTATGAGGTGATAGGCAGGGAGATCAAGAAACCCAGCTATTAGCCTCCGTGTGTTGTCTTGATGTGAGGAAAGGTAGGTTAGAGAGAATGAGAACAGACTAAGGACAGTGGTGGAGGGAGGGAAATAGAAATAGGGGAGGGAGAAGGAGAGAGAGAGAGAGAGAGAGAGAGACAGAGACAGAGAGAGAGACAGAGAGAGACAGAGAGAGACAGAGAGACAGAGAGAGACAGAGACAGAGAGAGAGAGACAGAGAGAGACAGAGAGAGAGAGACAGAGAGACAGAGAGACAGAGAGAGGGAGGGAGGGAGGGAGGGAGAGAGAGAGAGAGAGAAAGAGAGAGAGAGAAAGAG
>NC_022015.1:7124112-7133676 GCF_000317375.1 Microtus ochrogaster | reverse complement strand
GACGCACCCTGTTGCCACTTCACCTGGCAGCGCTCTTTCTCTGTCGCTGGGGTCCTGTGACTAAGACGGGTCTTTCCTCAGAGACCTTGGGCTTCCTCCATGTGAAGTGTTTAGATCCCATGTGCTGGTGAAAGAGAAGAGCCTGGCACGCTGGAAAAAGAGAACAGATGTCTTTGAAATCATCTAAATTGTCTCTATTTTTAAAGAAGTTACTCTTCCCATTGCTGCCAGATCTGAAAGTCCAATTTGCCAGGATAATATATCCGGTATGGATAAAGATTTCCAAGCTTGAAGTGTTTGTTGCTTAGCAACCTGGAGGCAATGAAAGGCTTACTGGAGCTTGATCATTTGACCTTTTAGGGGGACAAGTCTTCCTCAGTGGGTACTGTGGGCTGAGAAATCCCAAGGACTCACCTAGACTCCCGCCCTTCTGAGGGGCCCTCTCTCCCTCACCTTCTGAGGTGCTGGGGAAAGGAAGCCAGAAAGCAGTCCCAGAGGGTGCTTGAGGAGGAGAGTCTCAAAAACAGAGGAAACAGAGAGGAGGTAAGGAGAGAGGGGGAGAGAGAGAGAGAGAGAGAGAGAGAGAGAGAGAGAGAGAGAGAGAGAGCGCAGCATCTGTGCCCATTAAAGGCTCCCTGGCCATCAGCACAGGTCTGAATCACTACTTCTTGAGTGGTTTGGATAGGACAATGGCATTTCTGTCCTTTAGAAAAGACTATTTTTAATGCATGTTTCACTCTGTACCTTGTCATTATTGCCGTCCCTGTTGCTGTTTATGAAAACATTTTCAGTCACTACGTGGTGGGCTGAACACGCCTCTCCATGCCGCCCCAGGATCGCTCCATACTTGAAGGCCTCAAGCTGCAGGGAACTTGTTTTCTGCTGGGGAACTGAATAAATGGGAGTGTGTATTGTGGCTGCCTCCCGCCCCCATGTCCCCTTCTGTCAGGAATGACCCAACTTGATCTAGTTTGTGCTCGTCTACCTCTTTCCAATTCTGGCCCTGTGCGTCTGTTTGACTGAGAAATGTCCCCTATACGCTCAAGAATTTCAACTCGTGGTCCCCAAGATTGTGAGGTTGTGTAGCCTTGCTGGATGAAGCACATCACTGGGGGTGTGCTTTGGGGGTTAATAGCCTTGCTTCACTTCTGGTTCAGCTCTCTGCCTCTTGTTGGTTGCTGAAGATTTTATCTCTCAGCTTTCTACCCTGGCTGCCATACTTGCTCTGTCTCTTGCTTCTGTGACTTCCTACCACAATGGCCTCTTATGCCCTGGAGCAGTAGAAAAGTAACGAATACACATAGCATGAAGGCTGTTTCAGTTCTAATCGTGAGGTTCGTGGACCAGCCAGTTAGCATGTGCAATCCAGTCTCCCTCTTTAGCCCTCATTGCTACTTCCGAGAGGCCCCTCAAGAGATACATGCTTGGACTTCTGGGGAGAGCTCTTGTTCCACAGTTGGAGCCATGTCTTTTTCTGCTGGTGCTTCAGACCGGTTGGGACTGAGAGACAGGACAGCTTCAGGGTGAAGTTGACTGTGATGAGGCAGAAGAGACATGAGGCAAAATCAGGAGCCAACGTGGAAACCATGGCTCCACTGCTCAGTCAAACCACCTCTAAAGTAGCTATTCCCTGGCTTCCCGGTTATTGCAACACTATAGTTACCTTCGGTGGTTTACCTGGTTTGAATTGAGTTTTCTGCTACTAAGAATCAGACAATCTTTCTTGATACAGCACCATTTATGAGGCTTTGAACTCCATGCAATGCTTCCATGTGGTTTATGCTCACAGTCCTTATGGGAAGGTGGAAGGGACAGCCTGGCATCCCCATTCCTCCATCTGGGACAGAGTTGTGCTGTCATTCCTCCATCTGGGACAGAGTTGTGCTGTCAATCCAGGGCAATGTGACTCCCGAATGTCAGCTGGTAGTAGAGCAGAAGCAAGCAGGAAAGATGGTGTGGTAATTTGAATAAGAAATGTCTTCCATAGTCTCAAGCATCTGAGTATTTGGTACCCAGTTGTTGCCATTATTTGGGCAGGTTATAGAACCTCTATGACATAGAGCCTTGCTAGACGAAGTACATCACTAAAGGCTGAGGGGTTATAACCACACCCTGTTTCCTATTCTTTCTCTCAGTTTCCTATGTGTAGATAAAAATGTGATCAGTCAGCTTCTTCCTTCTGCCATGTCTTTCCTGCCCTGATGGATGATCTCTTTGGGACTATAATTCAAACCAACCCTTTTAATCCGTTAGTTACTTTAGTTCATAGGATTTTTTTTTTATAATAGCAACAGAACTGTAGTACTGAGTGACTATCTGAACCCTAAGCTGATCTGGCAGACAAAAGCCAAGGCAAGGATGCCAAACAGAATCTACAATAGCTTCTAATGAACTCAGACTTGCTCAGAACCCTCACATAACACCACGTCACCTTGCTATGGCCCCACATAGTCTTCTTTAAAGACCTAGCATTGTGAATCTCAGAATGAGAAGGAACACCTTCTTGGTAATTTCTCATTACTAGAAACTTTAACAAAGAGGCTTATCAAGTTCTTCAACTGACATTCCTGGTTTGACATCTTCTCATTAATTTTCTTCATCTGTTATGAGATAAATCAGAAAACTCTTGGGATGTCAAGACCGTTGGGATGTGATAATGCTAATTAACATTGGTTAAGCATCTTTCGTTTACATGGTCATTTGTGCTTTAGTGTTATGTGAATGTCCTAAAGCAGAGGTGGGCCCTGAGCATCAGAGATGTAGAATAGCTGCCCCAATGTCACACAGCTGGAACTGTGTTCTTAACCGTCATTCTACTTGGCTTTCTAGTGGACAGAATGAACCAAACCACCAGCCTAGAACCCTGCAAAACAGAGTGCAACTGCTCCAGAGGTGGATAGAACACTGCAGACCAACTCTAAAAACCAGAACAGTCCCTACATGGTGTGGAAATGAACCAGCATCCTCTGTCCCAGGTAAAAGACTGCTACACTTCAGGTCATCTTTCACCTTATAGTCCACTTCTGGAATCAAGAAACAGAAAAGACTACATGAAGCAGCAATGATTCTGTGGGGAAAAGTAGTTCAATGGAAAATAATAGAAGCTCTTCCGTACATTTCATCAGAAGGAAAGTCATGTTCTCTATGTGGAGAGTTGGGAGCCACATGATTGGGATTCTTCCCACATACCATACACTGCATTAAATTGTGGACAAATTAGAAAGTAAAATGGAAGTGAGAACCCACAAAAGTCTATTAAACAATTTATTAAGGGATGCAATGGAAAAACAAGCTCACAAGCATAGAACCAAGAAGAAGCCACCCCTGATCCAGCTGTTGCTGTCCCGTCATTCTCCCAAGGGTGATGAGGATGAACCAAGGCTTGCTCCGGCTCTGTCCACCCAAGAGAGTGCATGCAACCCTTCTCTGTTTTATCTCCAGAGAAAACCACACCCATGGCAAATCAACCCAAAAGGCATTGGCTAAACAGATCGAGCTCCCACAGCATAAAACCAAATTGTGTCACAATATATCTGGTGATAATTGTGAAGAGGTTTGCCTAAACATTCCATCAATTGCAGAAGTCATAAAAATGATAGATTCCACTTACAAAATGTAAAAGTGTTTATAAGAAAAATGTACCATGGAATGTATGAAAAGCAGAGTATGTATTAAGCCTTAATATGTAAAGAATTCTTACAAATCACTAAGATTTAAAAAAAGAAACATAGCAGCATCAAAACTTCGAAATATTGGGACACCTCTATAAACTGTTAATAGATGTGTCAATTTGTACATGATAAGACATAATGTGGTAAAATCTACCAAGTAATCTTAAAACATGTGACTCAGCAATTCTTCTAGAAATGTGCCTAGAAGATAATCAACATCATGTCAAATCACAGTAATTTGAAAATTGAAATTTCTAATCAATGACAGCATCTATCCATCCAAAGATTGTCTAAGAAGGATCAATAAGGTGTGTTAGGTGTGCATTTTCTGGCGTTAAAAAAGGATATTTGATCTGTCATTGAGCAAAGAAAGGAAGTTGTACACATGCTTATATCTACACATTAATAAAATTGTCTCCTCCATGTACGAAGATGCTTGGCAAGATGGTCACCCATACAATAAACATATTCATATATACCTGTAACCTGAATGTGTTATTCTTCATGTTTTTCTAAATAAGCATACATTTCTGTATGATAAATGTACTAGCACATTATTTTGTATGTATAAATATTATAGAATTTGAAAGCAGATGTCTTGATAAGCTATTGTTTTTTCCTTCACTGATATGTCTGGCTCATTGGCATGCTACTGAAGTCTCTGCTGCTTGAATATAGAGTTATACAGTTTCAGACATACAACTCTCTGAGCGTCAGAATTCTCTGCCACATGGGAAGGAATTTCCCTGCACAGCCATTTGTAGACTAAATTAAAATGATAAGCTCCTCCTCAGCAAGTATACAAAGAAGGTCGTGATAAATTTCAATAATAATTATCTTCTTTTAATTCAGAGCTCAAATATCTTCCCCACCCCAAGAGTTAGTTTATTACTGATAGTTTTCTGATAATTATTCACATGTATCCATTGTTGCCCACTTGGTTTTTACATGCTAAGGTGAGCTCACAAAAGCCTAGATCAAGCTAGTTCAGCTCCATGTCCTGACACTCAGTTCAGTGCTTGATATTTAGTGGAGGTATGCTAAATCATTGTTCATATGAATGAAGAAGGCATGAATGAATTATAGTTACATCAGGTGACACCATGTTGAAATAAAGAACCATTTCCTACAAGAGTAACTTTGGAGATATATACTCACTAGATCTGTTTATTATAGCACCTCCCCACCTCACCCCACCCCTGCTGGGAGCACAGCATGAAGGTCCTTGTGTCCACTGATCTCCAGAGAAACCAGGAATATTAAGCACACAGGATTGTCTTACCAATGGAAAGATGTAAAACAAACAAAACAAAAACCATTCTTCCATCTAGAGGCTGGGATTTGGAAGTAATTAATCACCTGATGATCTGTGTTATCTGTTGGGCCAGGTCATATCGAGCTCCTACAACCAGGGCCAGAGGTGGCTACTGATCTAAATGACCATTACAGACTGAGGATCCCCTAACTCCCACAACTAGGACCAGAGGTGGGTCATAGCCCAAATGACCTTTTCACTCTCTGTATGACTGAGACCAGGTCAGACCCTTTCTGAGGCCCTCAAACTAGCACAAGTATCCTATCTCTATAACATATCTTCTTGGAGGAAATGGCATACCTGGAGTTGAATTTTGATGTAATTATGCTTCCTTATGCACCAGGGAATATATTATACAAGGAACCCCCCCCCCAATTATACTGTGCTTAAATTTGTTGGGAATAAACTGTCTGAGCTCAGACTCCCTGAGGTCTTGATCCAGGCTGACAAGTCAGTCTGAACTGAGCTTCCATTTTCAGCTCTTCATGGTTCACTTCCCTGCCTGCCATGACCGCCTACATGCTTACCCTCACCTCCATCTCTTTATATGTATACATGCACACACACACACACATATATGCACTTATAATATATACATATATATGCACATGCCACATTGTATAATATACATGCACATATGCATTCAATATATACAAATACATTATGTATATACATCTATGTATTAACCACCTGAACCTAATTTTGGAGTTCTATTTCATAAACATGGAAGTATGTTATGCAACAACAGTCTAGATGTTTCTCGAGCCCTTACGTTGATGTCACCCATTCCTTTGTGAGACAAACGAGGACACAGATTAGTAGGGAACAGAAGTCACTTGCTTCCTGGTATCTAGAAGTAGCTGAACCAAGATTTGAACCAAGGTTTTCTTACTGATTTCTGGGTCCTCTGCTCTCAAACATGATGATTTGCAGAATGGCATCTTAAGTCTTTCATTGAGAGGAATGATGGAATTCCTGGGCCACTGGACCAATGGGCTTCAACAGATCTCTAGAGAAGAGTGGGGGGGGGGAGTGTGGGAATAAGAAATTGCTATGGTGTCAAGAGGAGATGCAAATAATACAATGGAATAGAGGAGGGAGAAGATGGAGGGAAATAAACTGAGTATTAGACAGAGCAAGTACTACTTCCACTGACCACCTAGGTATGTGATTTTGGCTTATTACCTACCTAGATCTACCTTTTGGACTGACTACCCAGGCCTGTCATGTTTACTACCTACCTAGGTCTGTCATTTGAAGACAGCATCAGACTCTGCCATTTTTTACTGATCATCTGAAGCTGCCATTTGGGGGTCAGTATCTCTGTTCTCCAGGAATACTGTGGAGCAGGTGATACTTAGAGTATATCAGCGGGGCGAGGGTGGGGTGGGAGTGAAGACTGCTTTCCCGTGCTCTTATTCTGAGACCTGGAGTCCACACTGATAACTGGTTTATGAATAAATTTAAGTGGACAGTTTGAAAGGCATGAGAACTGGACTTGGCTTTATTTTGCAGTTTTAAAACATCAACCTTATATTGGAATGAAAATATTGACTTGTTGCCATCAAATTTTAAAAAATTTCCTATGCAGAAAATGTTAGCATGAGAAAGAGGTCTTTGGCCTTCCTTCCCCACCAACCTGAACCTCTGGCAGCCTGCACCTGGACCCTCTTTGGTGCTCTGTTTCTACTAATCCTTGCTAAGAAGAAAGTAGGGAGCCAGAGGTCAGCTGATGGGGCCTCAAGGTGTGACCTTTCCCAGGAATATTTGCATGTTAATAGGGGATCCAGGGAGCCCAGGACAGCATCCAGGTCTTATATGAAAGAAGTCCTGAAGCTAGACAGGGAAGCAAGCTGGGCCCCAAGGGTCCCTGCTGTGTGGACCACTGTGATTCTGCCCTGTGGATGGTGCTGCTCTGGGCTTCTCTCCAGGGACTCTAATAAAGAAGCAGTTTAGCCAGAACAGCAGAACAAAGCAATTGTGTTTGCCCCTAGGCAAGGACTCTATTGCCAGGGCCCTGTGAGCAATGTCCAGCTTAGAATCTGGGCCCAGCAGACCCTACCACCCATTTGTGAAATGACTGAAAAAAATCCCTAGTCTGGGGCCATGCCTATAGCCATAACACCCGGGGATCCTTTAAGTCTAGAGCTCAGACCCAAGGTTTGAGCAACTTCTTACTAAAGATATGAATATTTCTGCCATTTACCTATTATCTTTCATCCTCCTAGCCAAACAACTTCAAGTGTGCACTGAGTTTCACATTTTTCCTTGAACTCTGGTTAAATCAACCTCCTTCCTAACTTGGGCAGACTGGCGAAAGTAAAAACCTGACTCGAACACACTGCTTCTATACAGTGGAGCGCGAGGAGGGAGCGACCAGGACAAGACTACTTCCCTTTGTGGCTGAATTCATCAAAAATGTCCAGAGCCCACACTGAACGTTCATCACTAATTCAATCCTAGCACCATAATTCAGAGAAAACAATTACGGCATTTAGAATTTTTAAGGGAACTATTACTGCTGCCTTGGCCCTTTTAAAAATTATGTTCCCCAAAGGACAAAATGTAATCCATTAATATGTATGTATTATTACTTTTTTTTTTCTTTTGGTAACGGGAAGAATGCTGATGCTGGTGAACGTGGAAACATTTATGGGTCGCCGACAGCCCGCCACGTTGGCTCGCAGTTCTGAGTGCAGTATTTTCTAGAATCTAAAAGGCTATAACATTAATTACCTCTTTGCCTTCTTCTGGTTGCCTGCTGGTTTCTTCCCTGAGTTCCTCTTCTTCCTTCCCGCTTCCCAGGCCTCACTGGTGACTGGCTAGCTACTGAAGAGCATGGACAGACTAAGCAGGACCTAAACAGGTGGTTGACTCCATTTCGGGCATTCCATTCACTTTTGGAGCTCAGGAATGTGTCCCCACTTTTAACTGTTCAGTTGTGGGCCCCCCCATATGTGCTGTGTCTTATGACAATCCTAGGGCACAGGACGCCTTGAATTTGCAAGCCCAATTTGTAATTTTTCCAGTGAAATGCCTTCAGCTGAGCGGTGTCTGATTCTTTATTCCCCTCTTTCATTTGATTCTCTTGATCCGTAGAGCTTCTTTATCTTCGTAATTCAATGGCATGATTGAGGGCTTAGTTACCTGAGTCTGGCAGAAGAGACTTAGTCCATGAAGAGTTCCTGTGTGCCTGACCCACGGTTACATATGCACATACGTGTGCAGAAGTGTGACCAGCGCCCACGTACCCATACACACAGGTGTGAAGGTCTATATGTACGTATAAAAACACGATTCAGAAGTCTCCATCCTGCTCTCTGATCAGACTATTGTCACATGTATTTGGCATTCATTATCTGCAGCCCCCGGCGCCTCTGGTCCTGTGCCCTGGCTAGCAGCGTTGTGGTTTATAGAGATCATATGGCAGGGAAACAGACCTTGAAAGACACAGCTCTAAGAAGCCCGGTGGACGAATTTCCTATGATTTGAGTCTGGGTTTATTCTTCCCTGTGGCGGGGCAGGCACCCCAGAGCACACACGGCCCCGACGCCTGGGAGCCCAGGAGGAGTGGAGACTATGACAATAAGCGCACTGTTTTTCTTTCTTTCTCTCTCTCTTTTTTTCTTTACACGTCTCAGATTGCATTTCCTATCTGCGGGGGTAAAAAGAGAAGAAAAGGGAGCCTTGTGAAGTATCCAGAATGTGGGCAGGAAACCACACAGAGTGAAGGTTGCCATTGTCATTAGCAATTAATGTAACCACCAGGGCTAGAAGGAGAAAGCCCTGCCAAGGCTGCAGAGGGCAGGGAGTGGGGGCCTGCTCACCCCTTCTTGCCAGCCATGGTTGGTTGGCTGGCTGTGGGGGGGAGGAGTGAGCAGGACACCTCCCCAGGTACCAGTAAGAGACAGGTTCCAATACTAAAATTTAAAAATTGTGTTTTCAAGTAAGGTGTATAGGACTTGATAAGTTATGTCTCTGCCACCCACTCTTTCTCTCTATGGCTCCAAATCCCATTCCTCAGTTCCCCTGGGAGTTGATTTTCGCCCCCCCCCTTAAATGAGTCTGTTGAGATACTCCTCTTAAGTAGACTTTATTGAGTGCCCTCTGTGCCAAGTTCTTGGGGTGCTGGGCACAAGGCAGAGGCTAATCTATAACAGATGTTGAGAACCAGGCATCAGGCTAAGTGACTTGTCTACCTCATTTGGCCCCATTACAATGCCAAGAGCTGAGTTTTCTCCTCTGCCCATTTTCCTGGTGGCACTGTGGACACCCAGAAAGGACACTGAGCTATGCTCCAGGACATATAATTCTTAATTATTAATCCCTCTCACCTGCTCTATTCTCCTTGTCCTGATTTAATCCCTCAAGGAGCACAGGAAGCAGAGGGGATTCTGACAACTTAACTCCCAGCTAAAGGACAAAGTGCTGCGGACTTCAGTGAGGGTGGTTTGGTAGACACTGTCTAGGCAAGGTAAGCATCGCAGGTGGCTCCTGGAGGAGGCGGGACATTGCTCTGTCCTCAGGTTCATGTGGACAATGTCCATGATTTTTGGGCAGACAAAGCAGTCTGGAAGA
>NC_022015.1:7088022-7123971 GCF_000317375.1 Microtus ochrogaster | reverse complement strand
GAGACTGCCAACATTTCTTCTCCAGTTTGGGTGCATGCATATCCTCCTATTTTTCCTCCACCCCACGCCCTGCTAGGTCTCTTCTCTTCTTTATTTCCCCCTTCCCCACCCACCCACCAAACTGTCTTTTTGGTAGTTTAAAAAATGCCACTTTTCATTAATGTGACCAAAATGTCATCAAGTCATTTAATGCTCTTTAATGTCCTTGTATCGTTTACATTTTGCGAACAGCATGGAAATGAATCCCATCTGTGAGTTCAGGGACATCAAAAAAGTTGGACAGGCTATTTAGACTTGCTACTTCACATCACATTAGTGTGTACAATGTCAGGGGGCTGAGCCAAGTCCAGCCCAGTCGGGCTGCCTCTGCCCCTTCCCGGAGCCCAGGACTGACAGATCACTTACTTGGGGAACTCAGAGTCAATCACGGATACAGGCCTGGAAGGGAGCCCAGAGGCTGCAAGGAAAGTGTGAAGCCTAAATAAAAAATGAGAAATGAGAAATGATTTAGGAAAAAAAAATCTCAATGTCCCACAAGGGTTTTTTGTTTTGCTTTGTCTTGTTTCTTTTTCCTTTATCAGTGGGGAGAGAAACTGGGCTCTACTGCCCTCTTCAAAGGGAACTGACCTGCCTGGATCCTGCGGGCTCACGGTTATGATGGTGAAAAATACAGAGCTAGGGGCCAGATGGCTTTGGATCAAGGTTCTGTTGTTTGCTTTCTCTGGATAAGACACCCAAAGCTCATACCCCTACCTATATCATATGGTTGTTATGAGAAGGAACTGAGTTGATACGTGTTAGGCAGTCAGCCTGGGGTCTGACATACAGCAAGTACCCTGTGTGAGCTGATTGGTTGCTATCATTCTTTCCATGATTTGCTATCTCATTCATGCTACACTGAGAGTTCTCTGAGGGCAAGTGCCAGGTCTGGTTCTACTGCCACAGTTAACTTTTGAGTGATGCCTGGCACCTGAGAGACCCTCCTTAATTGTTGAATTGTACCGAAGTAAAAATCAAGATCTTCAATCATGTTGCAAGGTGCTATACATTTTTTTTTTAAATTCCTAGTTCTAGCAGGATATTGTTTGCTATGATGCCCCTGGAGTTTTTGTGCTCTCCAGACCTGCTTCTTACTTCCCTGGTCTGTGCTGAGCAAACAGGTTCTGTTCCGCGCCTATCTACTGAGTGTTCCTTACTGAGTGACTCCGGGCTGGGAGACGATGTGACAGGAAGCAGAATCAGAGGCCCCTGCCACGTGCAGCCTCAGGCTGCATGGAGGCAGATGTGTATACATATCCTTGCCTGGACACTCACATACCGCCTCTCTGGTCGTCACATAGTTGAGCACCTGACACAGTCTGGTTATTAGGGTTATTTGGACAGCGACAGAGGTACAGGCTTTCTCTTTCCTTTGGAGATGGTGACTGTACACCCTGGCACCTCTAAAGGCATGCCTACTTTCCCATCTGCCTGGAGAGACCTCATAAGACAGCAATCACTGAAGATAACACATAAAGGGGGATGGAAGGGCAGGGGAGATGTGGGCTCTTATGGAGACTTGTCCATGTCAAACAAGATAGACTGAATCTTCCCTAGAGTTCTTTATGATGCCACATAAAATCAGATGAGATCATCTCCCTTTGAAAAGCTCGGGAAATAAGGGATCCCAAAGCCATAGGTCCCGTGGGGATCTTGAGCAGGACTCTTCGTATCTGTCTTGTTGACATCCTGGTCCTTAATGAGGTCATCTGCACATCTGTAGCATATCTGCCCAAAGCCAGTTAACTGGAAATTAAATCAGTCACTGTCACTGGAGTGTCTGTTCCCCCTTTGCCCTGGAGTCTGTGCTTTTGGGGCCACTCCTACAAAGCTCAGAGGTCTCTGGGCTCTGGACATCAAAGGGGGTGATAGAATGCCCAACAACCCTCTGGCCAGGAAGTCAATGTTTTAACTTTCTGACTCCCAATCTCTAGATATAGAAGAACCCTTGTATTAATCTCTTCCTGTAAGTTACAAATGATCAAGTCTTGAAACATAGAGCACCATTTAAGTTACAATTTTCCATCCACTTTTAATCAACTTTAACAAATGATATTGAGTTAATAATGTTAATAGCATGGAGCAGATATAATTGGAAGCCAGACATTTTGGTTAGCCTGGGTGGGCTTAGTAACTACAGTGCAAGAAGGCTTTCCATTGTATTTCTTTTTGTTTTTTTCCTTCAGAAGCTAGCAATTTTTGTTAGAAAATTTTAATAATGACTGAGCCTGACTGGGACACCATTGACTTTGCTCACACTGAACTCTGAGCTCTACAGATGCCTCCCACTCTACTGTTGCGCTCACTTGTTATTTTAGCCCTCCAGACACAGAAGTCTGAGCTAGAAGACAGTTGAACAATCACTGTGTGTCTAGCCTGCAACAGTTCTGTAGACCCACAGGCTGTGATTCATCCCCAAGCCCTCAGTGGACACACAGGAGTGACTCAGAACATCTGAGCTTGGGACTTTTAGGGTGACTCCTAGTTGTTGAAGAAGTGTTGAAGGATGTCAGTTCCTCCCCCAGATCCCTCAGGAACACCCTCATGCCCACCCTGACCAGGCTTGGTGTCTAGGAAGAGACCCAGAGTACAGAAAATGCCTAATTTCTCTTCCATGTGTGTGCATATATATGCGTGTACATGTGTTGATGTGGTTATGCATATGTGTCTAAGTGTGTCCCTGTGTGTTTGTTTATATCCAGGGGTTGGTCTCTTTGTTTTTACCATTTCCAGCAGAAGGGGAATTCAGGAGACCACATCATAACTTCCCAGAAACTTAAACTGGATAGATCATAAGTCACCATCCTTCCAGAAATGAGGACATTGCTGGACAGGAGTTATGACTTGCTGGAAACTATGTACCAAGGTGGCAGGGAGACATTCTCAGAACATCAGGTCCCAAAGCCTGTGTCTTTACAATTTCATAGACTGGCAGAGGAAGCTGGGCCTTCAGAGATTGTTTAGCCCCATTTCCTAAGTGTGCAAGTGGAGAAACTGAGACCAAAAAAGCCCATGTTCTCACTCAGAATTCTAATCAACAGGCCAATGAGCCAGGCTCAGAAGCCAGGTCTGCCAATTCAGATTCTAATGTACCTAAACAATTTGAGCGATCACCAGAGCTTACGGATTCATTCATTCGCTCATTCAACCAATCTGGATTCCTCACTGGAAACAACTCTTCCAAAGACTCAAATGCCATCTCCACAATCACCACCTCCTTGAAAGCAGACAGCCTATGCCCCAGCTTTGTTTTCATCATGTGTTTAGATTGCTTTGGCCTGACATCGAATGTTTATTCTGTAATAAATTTGTGCTTGTTTCCTATCATCTCAGCAAGAATTGAGACTCGTGGGACTTTGGGGGTTTTCTTTTTAAAATAAGTGTCCTTGGGGTTGAGATGTTCACTGAAATATGCACTAGATAAAACTAGTTAAATGAATGAATTCATGGCTTAGACTAGAGAGTTCTGTGCCAAGGTGAGATCCAGTCTTTCGAAGAGCAGCATGCCCAAGTGGCTATGGCAGATTCTAGAAGCAGGAGGGAGAATGGACGTTGGGTAGACCAGCAGTGTGTGCTACTGCATGAAGGCTGCCCTGAGCCTATGATAATGGTCACTGAGAGCTTTGAGAAAAGTTCAGATGCCCCATTGTTTTGTTTCCATAAAGCAGCCAGCAGAAACATTTGCTGGGGTCCAAGGTGTCTCCTTTCCAGACACCTTTCAGAGTGAGGCCAAGGAATGAATTGAGACTTCCTGAGGCAGCAGGAACTTAGGGCTGAGCTCCATTTGTTATCTCCCCCAATGACAGGCTGGTCTCCAGTGATGTCATCTGAGCCTCTGCAGGCCTTTCTGCCAGGAGCCCACTAACTGGAAATGACATCAGCCTCCAGCAAAGTGACTTGGGCGCACAGCAGACACATCCCGCTGATCCCTGTCTGGCGTTCATCTCCCCGCCTACCTGGAAGTCTTCTGCCTGGCACTTTGGCAAACAAAGAGGCATTTGAGAGGGAATTAAACAGACTTTAACAGATAGCCTCAAAGTGTTTCCCAACACATCGATGCTCGCATTGAATTATAGGTGCTAATAAAGCTGTCAGAGCCTTGGCATAGGAGTCAAACCCAAGCAGAAAGGCCCCTGGGAAACCATGAGCATCCATCAGGGCCTGGGAAGTCACTGCTTGGCCCAGCAGGAGGCTCAAACACACAGCACCAAGCCAGGAGAGAGCTGGAGTCGTCAGTCCAGTTCCGCTCACATCTGACTGGCCCCTAAGGTTCTTATGGGCTTGCAACAGGAGGCAGCGTGGATGGTTCCACGCCCATTGGTTCTCTCCCATTGACAAGGAGCTGTTTCTCCAGTTACGATAACTCTGCGTTTCCATCGAACAAGTCTTCGGCTCTTAGGGTTTCATCACCACTCCACTCTGGCAGGTCCAAGGCTCCCTTGGTCTCTCACGGCCTAGAGCTCACACAGGAACCATTCTCCCTCCCAGACACAGCCACAGTCCTGTCAGCAGGAGCTAATGTCCACTCATCTGAATCATTGGGCAGGGTTCTTAGAGATGTGAGTGACAAGTGCTTGGGCCTATCTGGTTTAAGTATGAAATGAGAATATTTCTTCCCTAGGTCAAGCGCAAAAGGGACAAACAAATTTACAAAGTCAGTTATTGCCCTTATACTGAATAGTGAAACCAGGTAGCACCCAGGAGAGCAGGTAAGGCTGGAGCAGGGGACCCACGCGAGGTTGAGAATCTCCCCTTTTATCTCCCAGAGTGACTTGTGGTGCCAAAAAGACTGGCAATTCAGTTCCGCTTACACCCTTGACCCCGTTAGAAAGCATTTTTCTTCTGTACTGTTCTAGAGAAGGCTCCGTTATGAGGCTCACTGGGTCATCTTCAAGCTTACATCTATCCCCTAAGACAGTCACCCTGACAAAGGGGCGAAGCTCTCTCATTGGCTGGGCCGGAAACCACGTGACGTGACCCCCCCCCCCCGCGCCCCCGAGTTAAGGAGGATGAGATTGATTGATTTAATTCAAATCAGGTAGATGCAGAGCCTGGCAGCAGGAACTCCCCAGTCAGTGCGAATGTTGCTACCTGCGGTGTTTCGGACATGAAACATCTTTGGTGGTGAAAGTGTGGAACCTGAGGAGACGAAGCCCTGCGGAGGAAGTGGGTCACCAGGAGCGGCGTGTGCGTACGTGCGTATGTGCATGTGTGCGTGCGTGGGTGGGTTCTTAGCCAAGCCTTACTTCCTGTCCATGCTCTGCTTCCTCACACCCCTACTGCCATGCTTACCTCATCATAACGAACTCCATCCCTTCTTAAACCGCGAGTCAAACCCTTTCCTGGGTGGCTTTTTTGTCCCACGGATAAGAGAAGTGATGGACACATTACCCAAAGAAGAGCTCTTGATGGGGAGCTGCAAAAAGGCACTTCTGGTTTGCTTTTCTCACAAACGGTTGGACATTTTAGTATTTCTGCTTCACCTGCCTGGGCGCTTCCATCTGAAACTCTTCTCCGTGACATTGCTCCTAGGGAAATCACCCCCCAGGGCCAGCCTCGGTTTCTCCTTCCAGGATCCCTTCCTTCATCTTAAGCGCGGGTCCCAGTCCGATACCACTATCACACGTTTCCTGAGGTCAGGACTCCGCGTTTAGCCATGAAGGCTGATGTCTCCCCAGCTCTCCTGACCTGCCATGGTTTTGGAGGGACAAGGAAATCTGCAGAGACAAACTAGACACAGAAGAAATCCATGTCCCTCACAGAGCCACGAGAAGTAGTCTACAGATACTGACCACCAGAGTGCCTCCCTTCTCTTTGCTTGCTGCGCCTGGCAGGTGTCTACACTTCATAGAGTCGCTTTAAGTTTGCAGAGGCTTCTGGGAAGAGAAGGTGGTTTAGGAGCTAGGCTAGACGAGACCTGAGTGTCCTGACATCCCCCCTCCCGTTTTCCTACTTGTGGTGGTGGGTAGGAGAGAGCAGTTCACTAACCCTCTCAGCCTTCTTACAAAGAGATCATTATTCCTTTATTTGACGATGTGGAGCCTGAGGCACAGAAAACCCAAGTGGCTTGTTTTATTCTGGACTTTACCTGACTTTTATGTTCTCTTTATCTGGCCTTCCAAAAACTGTACACATCTTTTATTTAAAATTTATTCCCTTCCACTATGTTAGACGAGCTTATGGGAAGCCACCTGCAGGCTTTAGATACACACACACACACACGCACACGCACACGCGTTTGTATATATGTATATACACACATGTATGTATGTATGTGCATGCATATGTATACACACACATATGAGAGAGAGAGAGAAATTGAGGGGGGTGTGGGCCAGGATACACAGACCTGCTCTACTGAATCCCACTTGGTAGATGTCCTGACCCATTGAGGCTGAGTGTGGAGGTCCTCAGAGGAAGGGGGAAAGCATGGCCCCTGAAGCCTGAAACAATGTGATCCACTCACCCCCTGCCTTCACATGCTTTTAGCTTTCCCCACTAGACATGAGCTCATGGAGCTCTGCCTCACGCCCCCTTCCATAGATTTTCCTTTTCCTGTCATCAGGTTAAATGGAACCGTCACAGAGATGCATTCATCAAGAGCCGCCATCGGGTAGTAATAGAGGAATTGTGCCGGCCCTGGTACCACAGAGATGATCCCCAGCGTCGCCTGAAGAATGTACAGAGGCCACATTTACGTTTCAGGGCAGCCTTTGAAAACCTTGGCATAGGTCCCCAGCTCTGTTTGCCTTCCCGCAGCGTGATGTGAGAACACTGGTACAGTGTGTGCCTTGTTTAAGCACAAGCCAGGCACTGTGTGGCCTGGGAGGTGGATTACGGGCCAGATGAAGGGCGGAAATCCTCGGCAGGGATGGTTTCAACTCCTACAGTTCTTGTATGTGTGTGACCGTGAGGTCTGCTGCCCACAAACCTCACAGCTATTCCCTCAGTGTGAAGAGAGCAGCTGAGCCCAGAGGGACATGCCAGCATGTCCATTGTTCCTGTTCTTGGTTCTAGCACCAGAGCTTTCTATAATTTGGTTCTGCCTTGTTCTCTAGGCTTATTTTCTTCTGTAGGTTTTAGCTCTTTGGGTCAAAACCAATCATAAACATATAGAAATATGAGAGATATAGATAGATGTGTACACATGTACACATTGGCATTTTATATATATCATAAAAACATAGGTATATATTTGTATGTATGTATTAGACATAGGTATGCTCACATTAATAACATTGGTGTATGTGTATAAATATGTGTGTATATGTTAGATGCAGATATAATTACATGTATACCATAGAAGTATGTGTGTAATGGAACTTGAGTTCCATCCTCTGTCCTGTGTGATTGCTTAAGAGTGACTGCCTAGAACAGTGGTTGAGAAGGATGCTGAATCCACATACCAACTCAGCAGCATACAGCTGTGATTGACTAGAGAGGCTGGCCATGGACAAATGTCTGGAGGAGTCAGCACACACATCTTCCACCTCTGATCTCTGCTTGGCTTCTTAGCTTTATCTTTGGACTATGTGTTAGAGCCTCTACCCATCTCCATTTTCCTCCTATCAGCTAGGAATCATATCCTCATGGATATTGGTTAATTGTTTTCATAATCAAAGGATGGTTCCAACCTACAGTTTTTGCAGAAGGCTACGTTGATTTTGATTTTTCTTAGACACGAGTTCTTTTTCTTCACTGTGCATGACTTTGGAGCTTTCCCTCTGTAATAGTGTTCTCTACTCTGATTCAGAGAGTCCCACAATGTGCCCTGCAGCATGCTGGAAGAACTGGGAATGCCTTGATGAGAAAATCAGATAGCTCTTGTCTTTATATCCCCATTGCCGCTGACTCTATTCCCATAGTGAGTTTTAGCTTCCTGGGTGAAATCATCACATTTTACAGATGGAGAGACAGTGGCTTAGGATAGGATCAGAGAGTTAGTTGCCAAAGTTTTATCAAAGCCAGGAATTCTGGCTATGACCCTCAAGTGAGGCCCTTGCTGTCAGGGCTAGAAGGATCCTCAGAAGCTGTTTAGCTCTGTGCCTGGGTGACTCTGAGGACAGGCACATCCCTCCTTTGCCTGCTGCTTCCTGTTCCCAGGCTTTGGTGTTCTGTTTTCATTGTGTTCTCTTTATTGTGAATCATGAAGAATCGTTTTCTTTAAAATATTTATTTATTTATTATGTATACAACATTCTGTCTGTGTGTATGACTGCAGGCCAGAAGAGGGCACCAGACCCTATCACAGATGGTTGTGAGCCACCATGTGGTTGCTGGGAATTGAACTCAGGACCTTTGGAAGAGCAGGAAATGCTCTTAACCTCTGAGCCATCGTTCCAGCCCATGAAGAATCGTTTTTTAAAAACAAGCCAGGAGTGAGCGAATAAACATAGACTGGCCATCTCATTCATTGGAGGGAAATCACCGCCATTCTCCTGCCTCCTGTGGATGGAGAAGGACACAAACCAGGCAGGGAGGACCCCACACCTTGCAGACTTTAAACTTGAAGTGTTTGTATTTTTCTCTTTCCACCTATTTTAATTCATTAGCATACATGCACATGTGTGCGTGCAGACACACTGCATGCTGCAGTTGGTGTTATTACACCTGCTTTCCAGATAAAGATATATTGAGAGCCAGAGAAGTTAAATAATTTGCCCAATGTTGTGGAGAAAATAGCAGACGTATGATTTGTCTATTTGGGCAGGGAAGATGGCTCAGTAGACAAAGGCACTGGCTACCAAGCCCAGGTTTGATCCTTAGGACCCATATGGTGGGAGGAAAAGTTAATTCCTGGAGCTGTTCTCTAACTTCCTCACTCATGCTGTGCTGTGCCCAACTTCCACCATGTACACATGCACACCACAAATAAATAAATGTAAAAAGCGACTTAAAACATATTTGTAGACAAGAAGTTTGACTTCAGCCCTCTGTCTTGACCAATGTTGCCACAATGTTCAGGATGAGAAAGTGAAACTCAGAGAAGTCAGTCCAGAGCGCCAAGGCCACACAGCTGGTTTAGGAGCAGAGCTGAGCTGTCTGGCTCTCCCTCCTCAGACTGTGGGAGGGAGCAGGGCAGCCCCATCCGTGGCTACTGTGGCTTATGGGATCCAAGAAGACAGAATTCTCTAGGATGATATGCACAAGCTGTCTGTGTCTCACATTGGCGAGGTGGTGGGAGGGTGGGACAGAATACCAACACACCAAATATTACCCTAATTGGCTCAAAGGCCGTGATTGTATCAAGTTCTAGAAATAATGAGTGAACCAGACAGCTAGCCCACTGCAGCTGGCCAGCAAATTTTTTGGCTCAAGTATTATAATTATTAAATGCAGGGAAGAGGAAGGGTGCGGGGACAGAGAGAAAGAAGCACGCAAATGCTACCCTGACGCTTAGTTTGAGATAATTTATCCAAAAATTATGCAACCCAAGAAGGCCAACACTTGCTTAAATTTAGATTTGGACGAGACTCCCGTCAAACACACAAGCGACCACTGTTTCCTGGACACCCACTCAGTACACACAATCAACCCCTCAACGCTGCCAGCCCAGTGGAACAAAAGGGATTTTGATTCTGAGATTCTGATTATTTTTAAACTTTAATGACAAATCCTTCCCTTCTCCACATTAAAAAATAAAGGCTGTGCATCTTGCCATTAAGGGACTGCTTGCTGCCGCGTGGTTCTCCCAGGCACTTACGTTGTTTAAATTTTAATTTCCGGGTTGAAATTTTTATCGAAAACATCACTATCTTTATAAGTAACAACAACAAAAAGTTTTCGTCTCTTGTCACAGTCATAGTTTGTCCTCTTCCCCACTCTCATGTCGCCTCAGCGAGGGGGCATCTGACTTCTCCAGTTACTCTGGGGGTGAAATTACCAGGCTGGCCCTAAACAAGTGGTTATTATTAATACTTTAAACTTTTTATTACAGTTCTGTCTCTCTGTCTCTCTGTCTCTGTCTCTGTCTCTCTCTCTGTGTCTGTCTGTCTGTCTGTCTGTCTGTCTCTCTCTCTCTCTCTCTCTGTGTCTCTCTGTCTCTGTCGCTCCCTCTCTCTCTCTCTGTCGCCTCCTCTCTCTCTCTGCACGTGCGTGCACATGTGTGCCACAGTTATGATGAGTCCAGAGGACAACCTGTGGGAGTCATTTCGCTCTTCCCACCATGTAGGCCCTAGGGTTTGAACTCAGGTCCTCAGGCTTGGAGGCAAGCGCCTTTACTTGTTGAACCTTCTTGCTGGTCTCCATTATTGCTATTGCTATTGTTTTACAATCTAGAGTTTGTCTTGAGGCCAAGTTGAGGACTTAAGGCTTTCCATCCTTAGACATGGCGAAGTAAAGTCCCTCTATAACGATGATATTAAGATAGGGTAGTGATGAAACAGTCCCATGTGCTTGCTACCACCAGGCTGGCTCCAGGTACTTTGCAGTCATTCCCTACAGTCTTCAGCGTGAGAGGAGGAAGCTGCTGTGACTCCGTCTTGGAGGGGACAGTGTGTAACAGAGCTTCCTGCATCCCAGGGGCAGAGATGCAGCTATTTATCACCTTGATTGGATGTTGACAGCCACAGAGACCGCTGGAAAATCTGACCTGAAGGACTGAGAGGCGTCCAAAGAGAAATGTTTCTAGTTAGGTATTGGCCAGATCCAGGGAGGCTTCTTTACAAAGAGAGCTTTTGAGTTCAATGTGGCAAGCAGGCAGGCAGGATTCTGACTGCATGGGGAAATAGGGTCAGGCAGTATTCTTAAGAGAGAGAAGATGAGGCATGCTCATGAAGGACTGGTTCAGCTTTGCATGAGGAGGAAGCAGGACCATGCTTGAGCCATTCTTGGTTCCTTGAAAGCCTTGGACTCCTACGTAAGGATATTTGAGTTTTTCCTTCTCACAGTGGAGCCATTCAAATGTGTCTATTGGTGAAGGAACACGGGGTTTAGGAAGATCGGACTTAGTAAAAACGGTGATGGGAAACCTGAAGCAGCAAAGGGAGGATTGGGAGGGGGAGGCCAAACAGCTCAGAAGAGCTTCTTCCTAGCTCTATTGTCTGTCTAGCTTGCTCTGTTTGGTCCTAGGCCTTGGGTCCTGGCTGTCCACTTTGGACCCCCAAGTGGCCCCATGGGTCCCAGCTTGACCCTCTGATAGCTCTCTGCTGCCCCCATCTGGCCAAGCAGCCCGTGTCACAAATCATTTGCAGGGCCTGGCCAGAACATCACTGCCCGGAATAGGACTGCTCCTGGTACTGGACAAGACTCAGAGCACATGTTCTGTGCCAGGCAGGTCCATGTCTTTAAGTGTTCACCATTGACACTTCGGGAGCAGTCATCAGTGACCACTACCATTTGTGTTAAAATGTGGGGGCCTGAAGCAGAGAGATGCTGTAGCTTTAAGATCTGAGCCGTGAGTGTTGGTCACGTACTTACCTCTTCTCTGTTAAGATCTGGGACTCCTGCCTTTGGGCCACTTTTGTCCTGATCCCACAGGAGGTCAGAGCTTGAAAAGGGGGATGGGACTGCTAAGGGGTACAGCGAGGGTATGGTTTGCCTCGAGAGGACGGCAGGGTTGGAGGGATGCGAGGAGTGGGAGGGGCAGCTATGCTAAAGATTGTTTCACTGTGGACTGAGGTCAAAGAGAGAGAGCTTTGCATGGGAAATGGGAGGCTGGGGCCCTTGAAGCCAGAAGCACAAAAGGCCACACAGGAGCAAGGGGCACAAACTCAGGGCTTAGTGCGCAAAGCGATGACTGGCATGGTGGCTTAGGACTGCCTGGGTGTGTCTCTCAGTTTCCTTAAATGGATAGTGTTCTTTCTGCCCAAAGACATCATTCCAACTTGACAGCATTTGGGGGTTAAGTCTCTGACTCTTAGGAAAGTCCTATTAAGGAAAACCCACTGGTATTTTTCAAGCCAGGAGCAAGGCCCCGAGGAGTGCCAGTCAGACAGGGTGGTTTCTAATGGAGGCGCAGTGGGATGGGAAAAGTTAGGTCAGGGGTGCAGCCAGCAGCTGCAGTTGGGGAGAGTCTGAGGGAGGCAGGGAGAGCCAAATGCAAGCTTCTCCCCCTTCTCACTTTAGCCTGAGGCCATGATAGCATTTTCACAGAACAATCCTCAGGAAGGCTGGCGGGGGACAGAGCAGAGCCGTACCTTTACACAAGTGAGTGTGTCCGAATGGCCTGGCTGGGTCAGCAGAAGTTGTGAGTGGGTTTGGAGCCCAGACAAAGTGCCAGTTCCGGGACGGGGGCGAGGACTGGGAGTATGTGAGCGCTTGTGTTCTCTGTCTCAAAACTTCCGTAAATCCTGTAAGACACCTCAGTGTCCCCAATGTTTGCTGTCTACTTACACACTCAGAGCTGAACTCTCTCCAGAGACACCAGTGCAAAGATGTGAAGCAAAGTGGTAAGGGAGCCCTTTGAGGAAGCCTCAGTAGGATCATATAGCAAGCAGAAGAGGCAATTGGTCAGAGAGATTCACTGTAAGGAGGGCTGAGAACCAGATCTGAAAGCCACTTGTGCTTTAAACCAAGCTGGCCCTGTGGACCAATCACCCTTCTGTTTTTTTTTTTTCCTGAGCTGTGATGTCCTTGACTCAGAGTATCTCTGTTTCCACTGGCTCCAATCAGATCCCTAGTCTGAAGATATAACTGTAAAGTATCCCTTTTGGGAACCTCACATGAAACTTTTAGCCAGTGAACAAGTGAGTCTGGCAATGGCGGTTTCATTGCCAATCATCTGGCATTAAGAACATCTTACGACCACGCCCCTGAGCAGATAGATGATGAAGTTGTTTCAGGAGCAGGGGTTGTATAGCAATTGGAACCATAAAAGACAACTTTAGAGCTGAGAACTGTGATAAACACTTGTAGTCCTAGCTCTCAGGAAGCTGAGTCAGGATGGCCTTGAGTTTGAGACCAGCCTTGGATATACAGTGAAGCCATGTGTTTAAAAAAATATCCAGTGTGGGGATGCATCTGATTTTGATCTTCATGGAAGTCGTGTTGAAAATAGGAAAAGGAAAGAAGAAAGAAGAATCTGAGGGATATATGTGGAAATGAGCAATTATTTTCTGGAACTCTGAGTCAGTGTCAAAACTTACATAATGGGAAATGACTTGTTCCTGTCTGTCTCGTTCCTGTCTGTGTCTGTCTGTCTGTCTATCTTTTTGTCTGTCTCCCTCTCTCTCTGTGTATGTGTGTGCTTGCACACGTGGATGGGGTACATGTGTATCTGTGTGAATGCCTATCACAGCCAAAGGTCACCTTTGAGTGTCGTTAATAGCTCAGGTGCCATCCACCTTGTTTTCCAAGACAGGGTCTCTCATTATTCTTGAACACTCACCAACCAGTGAGCCACAGGTATTCTCCCTTCTGTACCTCTCCAGAGCCTGGATTGTAAGGCTTTGAACGCCATTTACATAAGTGCTCAGGGGATCAAACTCAGGTCCCCGTGCAATCATTTGATTAAGTGAAACATCTCTCTAGCCTGACATACAAGTTTTGAAAGATTAGTACAGGAATGGCTAATCAAACTTTTCACAGGAAAAAAATAATCCATAATTGAAAGATATCCACCAAGTATTTGTCTCAGTGAGTACCCCTGGCAGCATGCTTAGCTAACCTGTTTCTGGTATGAGGTGGTATGGCATCTTTTGAGTATTCTCAGCAATAGTAGAAATGGTAGCATCAATGGTACCATCAGGGCAGAGTCAAACCTCTGCGTATCGCGAACAAATCCTCAGAGGACAAACACAGAACAGAAATGGCCAGCAGCAGGGATGCTGAGAGTTGCTTCAGGCAGCTAGAGGCTGCTTCTGCTTTTGTTTTGGGTTTTGTTTCATTGCTTTAATATTTTGATGTAAATGAACATGTTTCATTCTATAAAATACATAAAATAGATCAGAAAAAGTGAGTACTGGAGTGTGGAAATTAATTTGTACTTGAATCCACCCAAATAAAAGGATTGCAAGTGACGAATGAATCATTCGTGGTTAGCCTTGGGACTGGACCCCTGCTGCATCCACCCTTTCTTATTCTGTGCACCGTCAGGCTTGCAAGTCATGCTGGACTGGACCTAGACCAGCTCTAGAGGTGAGCCCTAATTGGTGGAAGTCAATCTGAGTCTCTTCCCTGCTATAGCAATTTGGTTTTGGCAATGCTGGCTCAAACCAAAGAGATCAAGGTTATTCTCCTGGGACCCCAAAATACTGATGTGAAGCTTTTCATATTAGTGTTCACGGGGTTTCTTCTGTCTTTTCTGAGTGTGAACAGGAAACATGTGGTTCAGACCAACCATTCTGGGACCTCGAAAGAAGTCAGTCTGTAAGTAAACTCACTCTGAGAGGGTGCCTGCACGTACTAAACTGTGACCACACCCCGTGCCTTGGGTCTTTAGATTATGTGAGTTGAAAAAGCATTAGATTGTTTTGCATTGTGCTTAGAAATATTACTGGTAGCTTAAGAATTCCCACTATGAACCAGTTCTGTAATCTAAGCTACTCAGGATGCTGAAACAGTAGGGTCACAAGTTCAAGGGCAGCAAGCACTACAGACTGAGGTTCAAGGCCAGCCTGGGAAACTTAGTGAGATCCAATCTCAAAATAAGTTGTTATCCTATGTCTTTGGATAGAGTTAACTGTTATAGCACTTGCCTTTTAATGCGTGGGGCCCTAGATTCAATCTCTTGGGTGTGTAGGGTCAGGAATGACTGATATAGGGATACCCAAGATTGTATCCTGGGATTTGTAACAGAAATCGGATAGGTGAAATGACAATAGAAATAGAGCAGATGACATGAAGATAATAGGAATGAATGGGCCAGAAGGGTTTGAAAAGCATGGATGCTTATTGAGAGACCTCTGAAGACTCCAGGCAGCAGCAGTAAGGACCTGAGCCATCTGAATCATTAGAAGCCACTTTCCAAGACTTAAAGCCATGGAAGGCAAGTCTCCTGCCCGCAAACCCTAGCTCTACCATTCATCTAGTGATATGTGGCAAACAAAACTAGTTTTTGTGTACACAAACTAGTAACAGGAGCCAATTCAGAGACTATTGGGTAGGTTAAGTGCAGGAATTTATATAAAATGGGCAGCAAAATTCATTTGGCACATGGTAGCTCTTTGTCTTACCTCTTCATGTTAGGAAGTGACAAATTGGTGCCTGCAGACCTGCCACACACTGACAGTTTTGAAGATTGCCATTAGCCTTTTGGCTCTACTGTTTTTCAACCTTTTGATCTGCTAAATAAATTGAACTTAGAACATTTCTCTGCTATTGTAGCTATATTAGCCATCATTGGCTACAGTAATGAATTAATCCCAGACCACACAGCTCAATGACAGGGAAGACTATTTTTCATTTATTTAACGACATCACCACCAGTCATCATGGGGACTTGACTTCATGAAGTCATCAGGAGCCGAGGCTAACAAACACCCCAAAATCTTGTTACTCCAATTTGGAGTGCAAATCTTCATTCAGCCTGCAAAAATGGGAGAGATGGAGGGGGGTGCATAGGATTTGAAACGCTCTGGTTTGAGAGTAACAGTCACATCACGTTCACTTTTCGTTGCTTGTTCTGGGCTATAACATGGGCCCAGTCCAATTACAAAGGAGGCCAGGGAGCAAAGAGGGGGCATGGAAAACCTAGCGAGAACCAATTACCCTGTTCTAGGAGCCATCTCCATGTATAATAAAGAAAACATAGGTATAATTTCAAATTATCCTTGACAAATTAGTATATCCTTCTTCAGTTTGCACACCATGGCCTTTTGCTCCAGAGTAGCTCAGGTTAGAAAGAGTTCCCACGCTCTGCCACAAGTGTCTGCTCCACTACCCAGGGGCATTTCAGAAAGAGCTTCCAGGTCAACCTTTGCTTAGAAATTCAGTGCCCCAGATGGGCTAGCAACCCACTAAAGGACATTTTGTTTGATGAGAAAGACTTTAAGGATGCTGAGTAGGGGAGGCTCTGAGCACACTAATATGTATAGGGGTTCTTATCTTCACTGTGAAAACTCTAGGGTAAGCTGGGATGTTCGTTTCTAAAGCATTATCTCCCAAGTTTGGGTTCTAACACACGTACTAGAATCATGAATGATACATATTTAAAACAATCACATTCAACTTCTTCCTTGGATATATGGAATCTATGAAAAAAGGTCCAAGAGGTCCTGCTCCTAGATTAAACCTAGATTAAACTGATCCACTTGGGGTGATGGGGTACAGCATCCCTGAGGCTAGAAGGGATGAAGGTGAGAAGGGCTATGTGCCACCACCTATAGGAGACTTTGAGTAACTGGACCAAGAATGGCCTGAGGGAGTGGAGTCACCTAGGGGTCAGCCTCCCTCAGAGGACCATATTGGCCTGAGCCAGAGATAGAGACAATGAGACATTATTCTGAATGTTCCCCAGTGCCAGCAGCAGGGAAGTAGGCCAGAGTTCTGCAGTGCCACCACATGGTACCACAGGAGGAAGCATTGCTGGCGAGGATGGGGACTAATGTTCAGATGCAGATGATAGAACTCCTACTCAGAAGGGGATGCCCTGTGGGTTCCTTCTCACTGGACAGTCCTTAAGGGCTGATGGCCAAATAAAACCATGCTGGGTGGACTGTTTGAAAGTGAATTTGAAGAACTAAAAGACATCACCCCAAATTGTAACACCATGCCCACTGACATGTCTAGAGGGGAGAAGGTTTTTCCTGAGCTAAAACATTTAAAAGAGGCAGAGATGGCGGTATGGCACTCATAATCAACCTAACTGAGTGCTCCTTCTGGGAGTCAAGCTGCTTGCTGCAAGTCTTCAAGGGCCAGACAGCCCAGAGTGTAACTGTCTTCCCCTTTTCCTCCCTAACATTGCCTTCCTCTTGCTTTTCTTTCTCCCTTTCTCTGCTGCTTTAGTTGTATCTGATTCAGATCTGGACAGAAGAGAGGTTCCTGGGAATTTAAAGAAGGCTTAAGGGTTAGAGTGAGGGCATCAGACTTGAACTCACTTGATACATGGGTTGTCCTTGGTCAAGGCTGGCCCCATAGGCTTTTGTAAGTTACTATGGCTAGTTATTGGTTCAATAGCTTCCTTGTTTACATAGTTCATGCTTCTTCTCCTCCGACACGGGGAGTCTATGGCCTGGAGTTAGACGGACAGGGATGCAGTGGTCATGCTTCAGGTCTTGGGACCTAATTACACTCCCTACTAAATTGATGTACTCACAATTAGTCTCATGGGACTAATGAAAACAGTCTGTGTCTCTTATCTGGCCTGATGTACAGTGTTTAACTAGCTCTTGACTATTCTGTTTAGAATCACACCTAAAGGAGAATCAGGAACCAGAAGCCTTGGTACTCTTGCCTGTCTGTTTCTATCTCTGCCTCTCTCTAAACTTTTTTGTATGTGTCTGTGGATCTCTTGTGGCTGGCTGTGTGCATATGGTCACATTATTTGTGCAGATGCACACCCAAAGCTGTGCACATCTCTGTATGTGGAGGTTGGATGTTGACATTCTTGATGACCCTCTGTTTACTGCTGCATGGTCTCTCAGTCAGCCTGGAGCTTGGTGACTCAGCTGGTCTAGCTAACCAACTTGTCCCAGGGATCCCGTCTCTGTCTCTGATGTGCTGGGATCACAGGCAGGCTGACATACCTGCTTGGGTTCTGGGAATCTGAACCCTGATTCTCACCCATGTGGGGTGACTGCTTTACCTACTGAAGCATCTTCTTAGCCCTTGCTGCTCTCTTACCAGCCTACCTGGTTGCCCACCTGCGTGCTTGGCAGATGTCTGAAGGAGCTCACCCTGAAAGTCAGGTTCCACAGCAAGGGAAGGTGGCAGAAAAATCCATTGACCTACTTCCTAAAGAATAGAAAATACTCTGCCAAAACAAAGATGTTTCCAGAGGGCGGGTGGGTTTTGATAAATAATTAACTTGGGCGGATTACATTGTGTCTGGAGGAGTCATTTCAACAACATGTTCACACCCCCGACATCTTGTTTCACATTTTCCAGGATAGAAATCTCCTTTGAAAAAAAAAAACCAACAACTTTGTTCCAAAACTTGGCTATAAAATAGTGTTTCCATCTAACGAATGCCACAAAAACTTACTGTTTATAGGCAACATCTTTAATTGGATCCGAAGACACCCTGTTGTTTCCAGTTGGCCTCGGTTAAACCCAGGTAGGTGAAATTGGATTGCCTTGAGAAACAGTTCAGGGCCACCAAAGTAGAACAACCTTCCTATTGTCCTATGGAGAGTGTGCACTCAGCGGCTCTGGAGCTTCGTGCTGCTTGCCAAGCAAAAGGGTTTCTCTGCCAGGTGCTGTGGGTTGGGGCGTGGCCACACTGGGAGCCACAGCCGAGGAGATAAAAGATTCTGAGTGACACAGTGGAAAGAGTGCTCAGCACCAGATCCTGGTCCAATTGTAGGCTCATCCCCTACAGTCTAGGTAACCACATCAAGAGGGCTTGGCTTTTGTTTATTTTGAGACAGAGTCTTAGCTCTGTAGCCCAGGCTGAGTGCAAGCTGTCCCTGGTGATCTCCTGCCTCAGCCTCCCAAGTGGTAGGACTACAGTATTTTGCCTCTGCTAGTACAATCTAATGGCTTCAATTGCCCTCTTTTGTGAATCAGTTGGTTTAGGTGGCAAATAGATTGGCATTGTCAGGCGAAGTCTGATAGTAGAACCTGCTTAGTTAAGAACAACATTCTGAAAGCGTTCTGGAAAAACAGGAGTGATTAAATTATGTGAGAAGGCGAGCAGTAAAGATGGGAAGGAGGAGAGGAGAAGAAAAGCAGAAGGCACCAAAAGATGTAAGGGCAGACAGTGTCATGTTCTCACCAAGTCGTCCTTTTCTGTCTAGGATTTTGACTCAGTCCTGCACATCAGTGGAGTTTTACAAAGAGATGAAATATATTGCATTTAGTTATATGTGTGAAGTGTGTGTGTGTGTATGTGTGTGTGTGTGTGTATGTGTGTGTGTATGTGTCTGTGTGTGTGTGTGTGTGTGTGTGTGAGAGAGAGAGAGAGAGAGAGAGAGAGAGAGAGAGAGAGAGAGAGAGAGGCTGCCCACAATGACTGTAGAAACCAGCAACTTTCAGGATTTCAGGAGTCAGTTTCTTCTACAGTGTGGATCCTTGGGATCAAACTTAGGTGTTTAGGACTGGCTGCAAGTACTTTTACCCATTAAGCCATTCCATCAGTCCAAGAATGAATGTAATATCTGGATCTATATAGAAAAGAGGAAGTACCCCAAAGCAGGGCCACCTGAATAAATATTCCCAAGGCCCTTTGGAATTTACAGTAGACACATAGATGACATGAAATGAAACTAGGATTCCTTTTTATAATTAATATTTTTTGTCTAGACAATAAGGAGGACAGGAGAACCAAATGTCAGAGTTACTAGGACCGAAAGTCACAAAGCCAGCTAGCAACCTGGGAAGCATTGAAATGTGGGACTCCCTCAGGGACTGGCCAAGTCTTGCTTGGTCCCCCTCAGCCACCTCTCTGTCTTTCTCTGCTTCCTCATGACCCCCCCCCCCAGACCTCAAGAATGCTGTGCTGTAGGGAGTCGTGTCTATCCAGAGCTCCACAGGTTCTCCATCTTTGAATGATGGGGTTACAGTTTGGCTTCAGATTTTGGATAAGTGAAGTAAAATGGCTCTTTGTGGAGGACAGCTTAGTTTTCATCTTTAGGCATGGAGTTGCTTAAATATGGTTGAGATCTGTGAAATTCCTGGGATGCAGACTTGTCTGTTTGCTTAACCAGCATTAAGCTAAAAGGTTGGTTGGCTGTGATTAGCCACCAGTGAATCCGTGCCAGTGGATGGAGGGATGATTGCTGCTGCATCTAGTTTCACCACGGCTCTCAAAGAATACATATTTATTTTTAGCAGCGAAGTTCAGATTCCAAGTATTCTCCCTCCGCTACGATGTCTGTTGGGAGGCTTGCCAGACAGATGTGTCAATGGTCCAAGTCAGTGGCTGAAATCTGAACCATTGTTTTCCTTTGGATTGTTTGTCAGACTCTTAAAGTCTCAGGGCTGGGATTCCAGCAGGATGCTGGAGCTGCTCACAGTTGTGTGCGCTCAGATCCAGGTGATTTAGTGACAGATTAGAACTCATTTCTTTCCTGTCACTCCGAGCACTCTCTAGACAGCTCCCTGACACCAAGGACAATGATAAATCTCAGAGATCCAGGTTAGTATTTCCCATCCTATGAACTCCCACAACAAGGCAAAGTGATGAAATACTGCCTGATGTGGGATAATGGCAGAGGGGTGAGGGGCACAGTAGGTGATACATGAATGAATGATGTTTCTGCAGGCTGCTTCTGATGTTCTGTCATTTTATTAAAGCAGACTGTGAGACAAGACAAGTGGGTGTAGAAATGAGAAACACTGGCTCACTCCTGTGATCCCAATACCCAAGAAGACAAGACAGGAGGATTTCTGTGAGTTCAAGGCTAGCCTGGGCTAAATGAACTCAAAGATAGCTTGGACTGCAAAGTTAAGACAACATACTCCATCTCCCCCCAAAAGAAAATAGAAAGAAACAAAGACAGAAAAAAAGAACAGAAGACAGGAAAGAAGGAAGGAAGCAAGGAAGAAAGGAAGGAAGGAAGAAATAAAGGAAGAAAAGAAGGAAGAAAGGAAGAAAGGATTTGGGAATTAGAAAATAAAAATTAAAGAAAATCACACTCAAATGGTAACTTGTACATAAGTTCTTTTTAAATAAATAATAATTTAAAGTATCGAAGCAACTGTAGCAAACTCTGTAGGAGTAACAGAAACTGGACATGTGCCCCGGTTTCATACTCTAAGAGTGGAAAGGTTGTTTCCAGATTTAGGTGTTATTGAATAGAGATGCCTACTATGGGCACCTAACTCTTAGCAAGCATTAAGCCAGAAGAAAGGGCAGGAAACACTGAACTCGCTGACTTTCCAGATCCGGAGTTACTGGGGTTGAGATACAGCCTGTTCCGGGAACTACCTTCCGTGAAGAACCTTTCCCCACGCTGATAAAATGCACCATAAAGCTGTCAGGAATTACTGCCAATATTTCCTCTGACCTCTGGTAGGACAGATGGTAGGAGAGGCACGGACAGGCAGTTTCTTAGGGGTCAAGTCGGACTGATCCAGCAGCAGCAGCAAACAGCCTCAGTTGCGTGTGGAAGTTGATACACATATAAGTCAAGTCAAAGGCTTCTTGGAGTCAAGGATACCGAGGATGCCAGCACCTTTTAAAGTTAGTTGTTGAGAGATCTCAGAGCCAGCACAAGCCCGAAACTCAGCCTTGGTCCTTCGTGACAGGCAGACTGAGTTGCCAACAAAGGGATGTTCTTGTTAGTTATTTCCAATGATTATAGAAATAAAAAAAGACAGAATTCTCTGGTTGTGGTTACATGGGCCTCCAGCATCTTGTGCACACCCTTTGGATATTTAAGCGACTGGAGGGTGGAGGTGGGAGGGCCCAATCCCAATTTATTTTGCAAGGAGAGGATTCCCACAGAACACAGAAGAACAGGAAAGGAGCAGCTTCAGATACAATGGCCCCATTCAAAGCAGATGGGAAGCCGTTCCCCCACAGGAGACCACAGTAAGAACTGGCAACAATGAAAAAGTGCACGTGTAGTGGAAC
This sequence comes from Microtus ochrogaster, assembly GCF_000317375.1. Classification (NCBI taxonomy): domain Eukaryota; kingdom Metazoa; phylum Chordata; class Mammalia; order Rodentia; family Cricetidae; genus Microtus; species Microtus ochrogaster. The sequence goes on along the minus strand of NC_022015.1, from coordinate 7,102,316 downwards.
ATGACAAAAATATGAATGGAGCAAATTTTCTCTTCTGCATATGTGTGCTGTGCATGTGTGTTTACATGTTGTAAGTGCACATGTGCTTGCTCTGCATGTACAAGATTGAAGCTGACCTTGGTTGTCTTCCTTTTCATATATGTATTGATGCAGGGTTGGTCTGTCACTGAGCCTGGATCTTGTTGTTTCTGCTGGTCTAGCTACACAGCTTGCCAGAGGGAATCACCTGTGTCCTTCAACACCCTGGGATTACAGTTGAGCTGCTATACCCACTTAGCTTTTGTGTGGGATCTAGGGTGATGTGGGGTTCCCCTCTGTATGCTGTGAGTATGTTTTATTACCATTGATTAATAAAGAAGCTTCTTTGACCTATGGCATGGCAGAATATAAGTAGGCTAAACTGAATTCAGGGAGTCCAGAAGGTGGAGTCAGGCAGATGCCATGTAGCTGCTGAAGGAGAAAGATGCCAGAACCTTATCGGTAAGCCACAGCCTTGTGGAGATACACAGATTAATAGAAATGAGTTAGTTTAAGACATAAGAGCTACCTAGGAATATGCTTGAGGCATTGGCCAAACAGTGTTGTAATTAATACAGGTTCTATGTGATTGTTCAGGTCTGGGTGGGTGGGAAACAAAGGCACAGTCTCTGTATACACCAGGGAAGTAAACTTGGTCCTTATGCTCGAACAGCAAGGGCTTTCCTCCTGAATCATCTCATCAGCCCAAATAGAGCAAATTTTGAAAGAAGATATGTTTAAGAAAATAGAAAAATATCTCAGTTTTTAACTTTCTATTTGTGTGTGTGTGTGTGTGTGTGTGTGTGTGTGTGTACATGTAGAGACCAGAGGTTAATACCAATTGTCTTTCCCTATTACTCTCCACCTTATTTTGGAGACAGAGTCTCTCACTGGGCCTGGAGTTCTCTATTTTGGCTAGACTCACTGGCCAGGGATCCCCTGGAAATCCATCTGTCTCGACCTTCCCAGGGCCAAGGTCACAGACATGTTCTGCTGTAACCCGCTTTTTACAAGTGCATTGGGAAAACCGCTGTAGTTAAGCTAATTCACAGCCTCAAGGAGAACAGACTTTGGGGACTTAGATACTGTCAAGAATCATGCGGCTGATGAAAATAAAACTAGTAGAGATGAGAGAAGGAATAAAATGAGAAGAATAATTGGTAGTAGTCACACTAGATTCCATGACCAATGCCTGAAAACGCATGTGGAGCAAGTGTTAAGAAAACCAGAGGAGGGCTGGAGAGATGGCTCAGAGGTTAAGAGCACTGGCTGCTCTTCCGGAGGTCCTGAGTTCAATTCCCAGCAACCACATGGTGGCTCACAACCATCTGTACTGAGATCCAGCGCCCCCCTCTGGCATGCGGGCATACATTGAGGCAGAATGTTGCATACATAATAAATAAATCTTTAAAAAAAAAAAGAAAAAAGAAAAAGAAAACCAGAGGATAAAGAACAGGGAAGTGATGAACCTGTTCACCTGCAGGACTGTGTGACCAGAAAGACAGACACTAAAGAGCTAGTCAAGGTGTTTAATGATAGGAAGCGCTACAGCTGGCCGAGAAAGGCATCCCAAGACACAAGAGAAGACGGGTCCGAGGTGACAGAGTGACTGATTTCTAACTTAAAGGAGAGATCCTGTTGAGAACAAAACTCTATTATCTCTCGTCCAATGAGGCTATTAATTTCAAAAAGGGAAAAACAAAGTTGACCAGGATTCATGAAAAGATGAGCAAGAGTCTGTAACTCTGTGAACAGTTAAGATGCTAACCAGCGTGTAAAGGGAAGAAAACGTGCTGAAATATAAAAGGTCTTGGAAAATATTTTGTTCACCCACTTTTCTTGAAAACAAAAAAATATAATTTCAGGCAGCCAGGGGGATATTTGAGTATAATGAATGTGAAATGTTCAAGAATGGGTAAAACTGAGTATGGAAGGATGGAATTGAGCATTAAATATGATAAACATATAATTATACCTCAAGAACAGGGTAATCACAGTGACAATGTTTGTAAATGGTATAGTTTTTAAAGAAACATAAGGTAAAGTTTAAGTAAAAACAACATGAGAATAATACAAATAAAATGACTACTTTCTTTCAGGGGAAGAAGGGTGGAATTGATGATTGTCAATAAGTTTGGTTTTCAAAAGCATGACTGTATCCCATTCATAAATTTTGATTAAAAATTTCAAAAGGAATGAAATACAAGTAATTCAATGATCAGACTGATGTACTGAACCATCACGGAGGAGCTGTGATGCTCCGGTGTGTGGGTGTGTAACTGTAAAGACAAGAGATGAATGTCCCTGCCTATCATAGATTTCCCGTTCTGAGCTATGATCAACATGTTCATACTACAGCATCTGGAGGCCAGTCTGGATTACCTGGGGAGTTCCAATGCAGACAAGGTTACATAGTAAGACTCTGCCTCAAATACTATGACATATATTGGCATAAGTCAGTAGTATCCTAACAGAGACCAAAAGAAAAAGATCATCATATTGTCCTGAGTATAGGAAACTTAACCAAAAAGGAAATTGTTTTCTTGATTCTAAAACAACGACAGCAACATCCTAAGAGTAGGTAGAAAGGCAGTTTCTATTTCTTGGGTGTGCACACATTGAAATACGCTTGGTTAAGAGTCACTAGACGGTTCTGGTTAAATTCAGCGGTGAAACAAAGACAGCCGCTGTGTTAGGCAGCATACTGATCATCTGAAGTCACCCAGGTTCTCTTGCCCAGAAACCGGGAGCAGGTTACATTTCCCAGCAAAGGACAAGGACATGGAGTTAAAGTCACTAAACAGAGACAAAGTTGCCTTGGACCCTTAAAAGTAGTGGGCAGAGGTCAGGCACAGAGACATTCAAGGTCACTCGCTTTGAAGATGGAGGAGGGCCTGTGAGACACCACAGGAGGAGTGGAGAAGGCCAAGGAAATCCCTTTCCCATTGGAGTTCGGAGAAAGGAACACACCTGCCCATGTCTGGGATCTACCTCCAGGTCGCTAACACCATAAACTGGCCTTGCTTGTGATGGGCAGTGTGGCAGTCTGGGAAACAGATTCTCCCACTACAGTCCATACTGCTGTTAGCACAGAACGCTGTGTGAACAAATATTAGGAAGGAAACAGCAATTATTACTCGCTGGTATGATTGCATAATAATCAGCTGCTATTAGAAAATAACAAGTATTAAGTTAAAAGGCTCATGTAATGATTAATGAAAACAAGACATAATAGCTTTCCTACATTTCAACTACAAAGAACAAATAAGTGAAATAAAGTGCTCATTTCTTGTAGGAAAAAAAATAACACGTTAGTAAAATCAGCAAGAAATGTTCTAGTTCTGTTTGAAGAAGCCGATAGACAGCATGCTAACATAAACACACGAGTAGGGAATACCCCCTCCCCCCACTTCGCCCCCCTCTCTACCTCCTCCCCCTTCTCTCTTTCTTCCTGCCCCTCCTCCACCTCTTGCTAGTTTTCAGTGCTGGGCATGTAACCTAGGGCCTCACACATGTTGGCAACAGCTCTGTCACTACAATCTCAGCCTCCAGGGGAAATAGTTCTTGTCTGGCATTAGTGCACTTACTAGTGTAAAACACCTCTTAACATCAAATTTAATTAAAGCCTCAACAGTATACCCATTGTCTCTGTAATGGAAACTAAGCAGAATTACCCTTAAATTAAACTCTGGGAGAGCAAATATACAAGGCTTGCTATAAATAATAATACTGTATGCAAGATTAAAAATCCCTACAAATCTATGTTTTAAGTTTTAGTTTTTGTTTATGCGTATGTGTGTGGTGGTGGGTAAGGAAGAACCTGTGGAGGCCGAAAGACGGCATAAGAGTCCCTACAGCTGGAGTTACAGGTGGTTATGAGCTGCCGGATGTGGGTGATGGGAACTGAGCTCAGGCGTCTGGGAAGGCAGAAGGTCCTGCTCACAGCCGAGCCAGCTTTCCAGCTCCTGCAGAGATGTTTTAATTAAAATAGTGCAGTATTCCTTTAGGACTAGAAAGACAGTTCAATTGACGAAAATTGGTCAGTTCAGAGGCGAATTCCAATAAATGTGGGAATGTATTTTATGAATGACATTTCAAATGAGTGGCTGGAAATATAGACTAGGTCATAAATAGTGTTAGAAGTTAATTCACCATTTGAGAAAATGAATTCATATTTTATATTTTGTATAGAAATGAATTTCAGACAGCTCATATATTGAAATATAAAAATTAAAGTCATGGATACTAAAAATGGTCATAAACGTTATTATTTTCTTAGGGTAAACCACAAAACTCATAAACAGTAAAGTCAGAGTTTGACCCTGTTAACCATTTCTGTGTAAGGAAAATTATGTAGAGTCAAAATTCTAGGATAAAACTGTGAAACATTATCAAATGAGAGAAATGCCAAACAACTAGATTGTAAATTGGGTAGAAATTGTAAGCTGCCTTCAAAAGAAAACAAATATAAATATCCATAAACACCCAAAGAAGTCATTCAACTGCTGATGAAATGAAACCAGAAAAGTCAGGGCTTGGGTTCATTGTGCTGCCCGAGACTGCTGACGAGCAAAAGAGGCAAGATCCATATCTGGGAGGGACGTAAGGAAATAGAAGAATTCATGTTGAAGTCGGTAGATGGAATGACCATGAAACAGAAAGGCAGGATTTGAAAGATACAACGTGTCCTGTGCCCCTGCTGTAGATCTCAGATGCCCCATTAATAAGAATGTATCTTATGGGGATAATTGGAAACAAACAATGTATGTTTTATGAAGAATCATATTTAGCAGTGAAACAAACCAGAACAACAGAAAGAGAAATGCGCCTTTAAATGGTAAGACATTGGTATCTTCCATGGAAACTAATTTTGTCTTTAAAAATATGCAAATCTATATATGGTTGAGCAAAAGATGCAAACAAATCTGAAATTGAATGGCCTAGAAAAATGGTTTGACAAAATCTTGGTGGCAAGGCTGGAAGATTGTTATGATTTTTGAGACCATGATGTAGTTATATTGTGAATAACAGACGAGCCAGACCAACACAAATATCTTGATAGTAAAGGATCTGTTGTTTTTATCCATTTGCTTCGTAATTGTTATTGTCTTTAGTATATTTTTACACAATTTGGACTTTCTGTGATGAAACAATGAAAATGTGCTTTGCAACAGGTGTCAAGTTTAGTAAAGCTGATGGATATTTACAAAATACAGAATAAAAAAATCAAATGCCTCATGGCAAAGCGAATGTTTCTGTTTAAAAAAGGAATTCTGTGAATAAAGTGTTTCACTTTCTGGAGCCATATATTATAACAGGAAAAATTGCTCTTTTTTTCCAAGCATATTTCTGGCCTTGCAAAAAGTTTTAAGTAGAAACAATAGCTTCAATTTATGAGTTGTGCAGGAAGCATAGCTTGGGCTGGTACAACTATTACATGATTAAGAATCCTCTCCCACCCATATAAATATTTCCACCGGTGCCATGGTTGACACATCACTTTCTTGGGTGGCCTTGATGTAAGAGAGTTAGGGGATTTAATGATATAATGACTATAAAGAGTCCCAGCATTGCCGGAGAAACAAAACTTACTTCCATTAACTTCACTTTGCTTCAATGGAAAGTCCTGCTCAGAGCAGAATTGAGCAGACTCAGGCACCGGGACTGGTCCTACAGTGATGATTTGTGAGTCTCATGTGTGTCTCCAAGCATGTCCATGGAGTCGCTTTGGAACCCTCCTGAGTGAGACTATGGACTGCAACCAGAGTACCTTTATTCCGTGTGGTATCCTACAATCACAGTAATGCCTGGAAATAGAATCAGTCCACTAGGTCATACTATTCCTTCGCAGCCATTTGTCAAATGCATATCCACCAACTTCTTCCTAGCTCAGCTTGGGGCACTTTCAGGTAGAGATTTATTGTCATTGGCCCATAGCCAGAGATCTGCAGAATCCAGTCTGAAGTTGGTCAGGCTGATTAGACATTCCTTATTCTTAGTCTTTTCCTGTCATCAAGGAGACTTCATCTCTGGATGTCACACTGCTCAGAGACTGTGTGGGGATTTCACAGTTAGGTGAGTGGTTACGCAGAGTAGCTGACGAAAGAGTGTGCATAACAGACTCTGTCTGAGATTACTGATGTCATTCACATTTTGGTCACAGTCATTGATGAAATCACATGTTTCATAGTGTTCTATCTGTATATACCAAAACTGATAGCTATAGTGAATATTAGTTTAACTTTAATCCGGAACTCAAAGGAGTCAAATAATAGAAGCAATGGGCTTGAACTATTTCCATATCAGCATTGTCCAAAATGCTTCTTTGTAATACAGTCAGGTTCCTATTACATCAGTGCTTCACAACATTTTAAGGGTTGGCAAGAGGATTCTAGGATCTCTGCTATCCCTCCTCATTGTAATACTCTAGTTCAATGTGTACAATTCATTTTAAGAGTAACACCAGAGAGTCCTTCCTTTAATGTCAGCTAATCTTCTGCATTGTTTAAGGGACTAACAAGAAACCTGTCTCTTGGACACTGTACTTAATGGCATTAGACTGATCAAAGGAATGTTTTTAAGAGCATTGTAAACTGTTTTTTGGTAGGTAGACTCCTACTCAAACCCTTTTTGAGTAGTTCTGAGCTATGAGACTCAGAACTGTCAGTGGAACTGTGCATTAGGACATGAAGGGGAACAAGACAGGTCTTCTGAGAAGTCAGAAGGGGAGTTAGTGTCACAATGAAGGACTGTAGAAATCAGGGTGACTTCAGTACAGCATATCATTTCTGCATAACTTGCCGAAACCTATCTCTAGCCTCCTGAAAATTTCCCATAAATGATGGGAGCCACACTCTCCAGCTTGCTTCTCAGTAATGATGGGGTATAGGAGGTAGAGCAGTTTTTGAGTCTTGGGTAAATGCAAATACCATAGTGTATGCAACAGACTCAACGTGTTACCTCAAATTCATATGTTGAAATCTTAGGTGACAATATTTAGAAGTCTGGCCATTAGAGATGATAAGGCCATGGAGGCAGAGCCCTCATTAATGGATTAGTGGCTTATAAAGAGGATGCTAACCATCATTCTAATGTATAAGGGTATGGCAAAAAGGTGGAAGCCTACAATCCTTGTAATATGGTTTACACAGTTAGATTTTGCTTCTAGCTGCCCAAACTGTGAGGTAGGTGGAGGTGGTGACATAGAGGTGAAGGCAGAAGGATCTGCAATTCAGGGTCATCCTCAGCTACATAGCAGTTCAAGGTCAACCTGGGATACATGAGACTTTGCATCAAATGTAATGGCTCTTTCTTTGTACTACCAGCTCCTAATTAATGACATGAAGACTTACAATTACGAAAGCTTGGCTTTAGCATAATCGTGTTCTCAACTAGCTCTTAAAACTTAAATTAGACTATTTATATTACTTTATGTTCTGTCACATGACTCTTTACCTCTTCTCAATATCATGCATCCTACTTCATCCTCGTCTGGCTGGCAAATCTCTGCCTTTTGATTGCTTCCCAGGGTTTCCATCTCTGCCTAGAAGTTCTACCTATCCTCTCCTGACTAGCTACTGGCCATTTATCTCTTTACTAAACCAATCAGAAGGTGCCTTGGTAGAGACACATCTTCAGAGCATACCAAAAGGTTATCCTATAACAATCAAATAAATAAGTAGACTATTAAAAAGCTAAGTATCTTCAATGTACCAAAAAGTGTCATTAGAATTTTCAATAGTGTACATGCTTTCTGATTGATGTGGAATTCCCTTCTGTATGCTATGAATAGGTTTTTATTATCATTGCTGAATAAAGAAGCTACTTTGGCTTATGGCAGGACAGAATATAGCAAGGCAGGAAATTAAAGCAGAGATAGAGAAGGAAAGAAGGCAGAGTCAGACAGATGCCATGTAGCTGTTGAAGAAAAAAGATGCCATTATATTACTGATAGGCTACAGCCTCGTAATGATACATAGATGAATAGAAATAGGTCAAGATGTAAGAGCTAGCTAGAAAACACCTGAGTCATCAGCCAAGTAGTGTTGTAATTAATATAGTCTTTGTGAAAAAATAATATAGATTATTTGGGTCTGGGTGGGCAGGAATGAAAGAGCAGTTTCCATTTTCATAATGGTGCCTAATGTAGAGCAATGTTCATACACATAAAGCATAAGAAAGCAAAAAAAAATGAAAAAAAGAGCTTTAGACCTACAAAAATGGGAGCCAAGCACAACTTCTTGGTAGCCACATTTTTTTCCCCAGATAGGCTCTGTTTGCTGGTGGTGAGCAGAGACATGGCTCCTTTAAGAGTAGGCTTCCTGACTCAGCATTAGCAGGAAAAACTGTGTGGCTCCTTTAAAACACAGCTTCCTGGTTTATGCTGGTGTCACAAATGGCTCTGACTCTCTTGAAAAGTCCTTTTACAGAGCAGTTAAATGGGGTTTGTGAGCAGAGTGCTACAAGTTGCTTAATGGTAACATAGACTTGCTGCATCCTTGCAGCTGGGGCGGTGACCATAGCTTGCAGAGCTGGCTGTGAACAGACCTCCACCATGTTGGACTGGGCAGAGTCAGAAGGCAAAGCAACCATAGTCCTAATCACACTGCTTAGCATGTAAAAGAAAAGAAGAAAGGTGTTTCTGATCAGAAAATGATTACAGATATGCAATAAAGACAGACTCAGGCAAAAATAAATCTCTAAATGGGTCATACTGTGTTTAAAAATGTATATATAGGCTTAAGAGAGCGAGGAAAAAGAGTATAGACAAGAGTACAGACAGTCATAGAGTAAATATAAATAAAATAAATATTAAAAAGTAATAGAGTTAAAAAATAAGCTATGTAAAGATGGGATATACATAGAGTCTGGATTCTGTATATTATTGTATTTTCTTTGAATTTTTTTGACTTTGAATGAACTAAGTACAGAGAGACATCTCATTGTACAGGCTGCTAAGCTAAATCAACATATATATATGGGATCTTGACTTTAAAATTTGAGTCTAGGGATATGTTTCTTTGGAAAAGAGGTTCTACTTTTGTTTCCACAGAGGATGAGAACCTGTGGATTCTTTCCAAACTAATGTGGTTTGATGTACCAAGACCTCCTGAAAGGTCTTTAAGAACCCTAAAAATATTTTGCCTAACAAACAATAGGAAGCAGTTTGGAGAAAACTTTGCCCAAATTCCCAAAATGATTGTTTATATATACTAATTTTCATTTAAAAGAGGTTGAATATAAATAATTTATGGTCACAGTCAATTTCTAAAAAAAAGAAATAAGGGGATTTGATAGAGAGGAATACTTTGCATGGTATGGATCATGGTCTACTCATACAAATTTAAAGTCAATTTTGTTACACTGTATGTATGTATATTTCTATTCTTGTTTAAGGTATTATGTTTATAATGCTCATTTTAAAATATTATGCATAATTAAAATTACAGATTAATAGATTATCATTTATAATAGTCAAACTTTTATAATCATGTTAGTTAGGTTTTCTAGACATGTAGAAATTTATTTCAGTTAGATAATCTTCAACATTTTAAAAGCCTACAGAAAATGACGATTAAAAAGTTTTAAGAACTTAGACTTTTCTCAACAGTGAGACATGTCTGTTTCTGGTGGCACCAATCTACTGCAAGAGAAAGATGGGTATTGAAGGGTCTCCTTATGGAGTTTGCTAGCCATTTGGGCAAGAAACTACTCTTGCCTGGACTGCTTGATAGTATGCTGCATGAACTGGACATGCAGGACCCACAGAAAAATGATTGACTGCTGAACTTTCCAAAAGATGAGATAATCCTTCAGGGTTCCTGCTTCATAGAGGAAACTGCTGGGCATTCTGCAGGACACAGAAGAAAGTGACTGACAAACTACCAATATATGCAAAACAGTCTTTCAAATTTCCTGCTTCATGGAAAATTATGCCAGATACTATGGGCATGTAGGCTAGGGACAGATGCCCAATGTTACAAAAGAACTTTAGGTGACAATCCAGGCAGGGAGATGTCTCTGCCAATTCTAGAGTTTTGGAAGTTGCTTACAATACACTTTCTGTTTACTTAGGTAATATTATATCCTTCTGGAGTCTTTGATGGAGTTGAAGACTAGATTGTTATAATTAAAGTTTTCCTTAATTATGATAAAAGATAAATTAGATATGAAACTTTAGATTTACAAAAATAGGATAGATGATAGAGTATTTTCCTTAAGTTGCCAAATATAAATGGACTAACTATTATAATTCTTACTTGATAACTGTTTACAGATGTAATTTTACTATATTTAAGTTAAAACCTTTTTATTTAGACAGAAAATGGAATTTGTGGGATTCCCCTATGTATTCTATGAATATGTTTTATTATCATTGGTGAATAAAGAAGGTGCTTTGGCCTATGGCAGGACAGAATATAGCAAGGCTAGAAATCCAAGCGGAGATAGAGGAGGAAAGTAGGCATAGTCAGACAGATGCCCTGTAGCTGCTGAAATAAAAAGATTCCGGACACTTACCCGTAGGTCACAGCCTTGTAGTGATACACAGATGAATAGAAATGGGTTACTTTAAGATGTAAGAGCTAGCTAGAAATATGCCTGAGTCATCAGGCTAAGCAGTGTTGTAATTAATATAGTCTTTGTGTGATTATTTGGGTCTGGGTGGCCAGGAATGAAAGAGCAGTCTCTGTTTACACCTTATCTCATGTTTATTTGCAGTGAAGAAACTCTCAGACCAAGCATCTTTTGGGTAAGAAACACAAGTCAGGAGGCATGCTCTTTGACTGGCATTTGTGGAAACTTCAAGAACCCATAAAGCTCACAATGCACAGCTACTCCCTCTCTTTTGTTTTGCTTTGTTTTTGAGACAGTTTTTCTGTGTAGCCCTGGCTGTCCTGGAACTCACTCTGTAGACCAGATTGACCTCAGACCACAGAAATCGGCTTGCCTCTGGTTCCTGAGTGCTGGATTAAAGGTATGCACTACCACTGCCAGCACACAGCCACTCATAAGAGTAGTCTTTGAGGTCATTGTTCAAAGGAAGAGCTTAGCATTTTGCTTTCCATTTTTGGCAGAAATCAACAAACTATGGCCTACGATCCAAACCAGATGTTACTCTGTCTTATAAAGTGTATGAGAATGCAGCCAAATCTATTCATTTGCACATTTTTCATGCCTTCCTTCATGCTGTAACTCTACCTACTGAGTCTAATAATTATGAAGTATATGACCTGTGAAGCCTAAAATATTTACTATTTGCACGTCTCTCTCAGAGCAAATTTGCCACCCTCCAGCTGATTATATGTTTCAGTTCATTTCAGCACCTCCTATTGAAAGTTCCCACCTATTCAAAACACCAAAATGGATATTAATTCTATTGCCGATGTTTTTTTAACTTCTGGCAAGTTGGCCACTTGTTGACTTAAATATTCTGGCACTGTTTCTAGCTCATAAGCCCCCATGTGCATAGTCTACAGTGATGGAGTGATTTCTTGGGTTTCACACCCTTTTAATAATGTTTGCTTGTGCTGGGGGGGTGGGGGAGGAGAAGTTCTCCATCCCTTCCTAAAAATGCCAAATTGAGAGGGAAAGGAGGAGGGCTGTGTGCTCTGTGGACCTGTTTCTTTTTCTTTTTTCTTTTTTCTGTTACTTCTCGTTGGTTTATTAAGGACTTATTAGGATGGAGAGCAAGTGTTCAGACAGGAATAAACTTTAGCTGTATTGTTTAGAAATGCTGAGGTCTGAAACCATTAGGCCGAAGCAAGAGTTCTTAGTGCTTTTTCAGGTTTTGAAGCAACAGAAATCCTCCTTTCAATAAAAATCGAATTGATTTTGTTATCAGCCACACATATGTGGCAGGATGGCCGCCTTTCAAAACCACTCCTGCTGACCCAGAGGTTGGCATATTCATGTTGATGCTCCTGGTTTTTCATATCTGTGCTCCATTTACGCTTTCACTTCTCTACTTTTTCATTTCATTTATTTTTGTTTTGATGTTTGCTTTTATGCACTATGGTCACTTCAAATACTTAGTGGGAAGAAATGGGACATGAATGCACACAAACAAATATTTAGATAAATAAGTAAGCCTAATGGAAAATGCATACTTGCACAAAATAAGGCCAAGAAATCTACAAATATGCTAGCGTGTGTGTGTTTGTGTGTGTGTGTGTGTGTATGTGTGTGTGTGTGTGTGTGTGTGTGTGCATGTGTGCGCATGCTTTGGGATGGGGTTTCTTTTCTTGTGCCTAGTGTGATGCTGGTCACCTCCTGTAGATCTGATGGTCAACTGCCGCCATAGTTGACTGTTCTGAGCTCTTTAGAGAACACAGGAGAAGGCATCCTTAACAAGAAGGAGCTGAGCACCACTGTGTTAAACGGAGTCTTTCAGACCCTGACCATGGCCACACTATGCATACGTTTTTCTTGGCATAATCTGTGGGCAGTTACTTTATGAATGATTGTAGGCAAACCATACAGCCCCTAGAGGAGGCAAGGCCAAGGCTCATGGGGAATACCTAGGAGCAGAAAGGTGTTCTCTGATACCTCAGGGTGAAGAGTACAGATACAGACATTATAAATAGAGCTAGATTGGATTGATGTTGACAGACTGTCTCCAATGTTACCTTTGTCTTCCAGGTTTCTTGGGGTTGAGTCACACCGTAGTGAAATTGTGTGGGCCTTTGAGTGGTCACTTCCTGTTCCTCCTTGTGTTATGTTTCTGGCCCTTTAAGTTATCTGCTCTTTACCTGGGCTGATCTGGTGAACAGATTCATGCAGCTCGTGGAGAAATGATTCTGATCTGTGTTAAGCCAGGTCATCTTCCCCATCTACTCTCTCATAGCCTTTGAGATAATTAGTTATTCTTACAACCAAAATAGGTTTGGGCAGACTGAAGGAGTGCCAAACCAGCCATCACAAGATGCAAGCTGTGGACCAGCTCCGCCATTGGCTATGTGACTTCGAGCTGGTCATTGAAATGCTTCAGATATCAAGTTGCTAATTTGTAATGTGGGGTTAGAAATCCCAAATGGACAGAGTTGCTATGAAAAACAGATGGCAGTGTCCTTGAAAACCTCTTACAAGTCCCCCAATTCTGGCATAAATATGAAAAACTGTGTTATTACAAATAGTTACATTTTCTAATCTCATGCCTTTATATCATTGACACAAGGCCACTGCGGAAACATGACAGACAACAGAGAAAAATTTCAAGAGCACTAAGGGCTTCCTATTGTCACATATCTAGTAGACCCTAGGCGAACTACCACATACAGGACAGAAGTGACTTCCTGCAGGGCAGTTAGCCATGTGTGTGGGAGACAACAGTCTGGCCACTTGAAGTCCTGGTTATTTGAACATGTATTTACCAAAGTAGGAAGTGAAGCTGATAGGAAAAGGCCTTCTATGCAACAGATACATCTTAGTTATTTTCCCCATTGCTGTGATAAACACACTGGCAATAACTTAAGGAAGAAAGGGTTGACTGTTACACACAGTTAGTGAGTATACTCCACCATGATGGGTCAGTTCTGGCAGACATACGTATAGGTTAACCCAACTAAATGATCCCTTGCGGGTGTTTCTGAAGGCCTGTTTCTTAGGTGACCGTAGCTCCTGCCAAGGTGACAATATTAACCATAACAAGACATTTTTCCTAGGCGTTTTCTTGGAATTCTTTAACCTTACAATAATCCCACATAGAGGAAGGGAGAACTCATCACAAGAAGGAATTAAGCTTTGGCTATACTAATTTACACCATTTCCCGGTATTTAGGAACGACTCACGATACCCTGGAGTCAAATTCCTCCAAATGGGGAATCTCAGCCCACTGTAGGTCTTCCTAGTTCATGACCATGACATTCTCTGAGAGAGCATATCATAGCACCATCACTACTGTTTAACTGGCAGGAACACTATTCATAGGAATATTGAAGGGTTTAAATAGTGAATCCAAAGTACAAGATGTAATGTCAAACCTTTAAGTCTTAAAATCAGTTATTACAGTACTTAAGACTGGAAAAGTACATATACATCAGAAAGAGTGGGAGCAGAAAGAAGATAAAAGTATACCTGCATGTCGTAAAGAAGAAAGATTAAGGGCTTTGGTCAGATGCCAGGACAAAGGTCACAAAAGACAATATAAGAGTTGCAGGATTTGGCTCATCTGGGATGGAACTGCTTTATCTTTAAGACAATAAAGTTCCCCCTTTAATTGAAATTAAGTAATATTTACTTTTTTAAAAGAGTTAACTTATTTTTTTATTTATTTTTT